>NC_053126.1:15824668-16124668 GCF_010015445.1 Perca fluviatilis | reverse complement strand
AATCAATCAAAAACCTCTTCCAGTAGACACACATGGGGGTGCGACCTGAGAGAGGAAGGTTTCTATGGACCAAAGACAAACAGCTTTAGCTAAATAACTTCCCTCCTCTTCCCTCTTCCTCTCTGCCTGGCCCCTCCCTCTCACACCTGTTCACTTCTAGTCAGCTACAAAGAGACAAGCCGAGTTGTGAGAGCAGAGTCACCAACACTACTCAGTGCCAGTGTGCAGTATTAGACACCATCATGTCACAGCTCTACTGTGGTAGGCAGGCAGGGCGTTATATGACAACCACTCTGGTTCTTCCTCTCTGACTCACACTAACACAGGGCAGCCGATGTATGCGTAACAACCACGTGGTCTCTCAAGCACTTCACACAACACTTTCTCTTTTCCTCTTTCTCTCTTTGCCCCCTTCAGCACAACATCTGCCAACAGATGTCAAGATCTATTAGAATACATCTTCATTTTTCTCCTGTCGCCAAAGGTTAGAGCAACAGATGCACTTCAAGAACTTTCATTTCTAACGGTCCACAGTGCAGTTCCAAGTATTCAGCTATGTTTTAAACTGAGCAAGCACACATTGCCAGAAAGAGTGCAACAACTTCTCTCTCAAGTTCCTCACTCGGACATGCTGACTTTATTCTGGTCTGTTCTTTTGCACAGATGCCAAATCCAGTTAGAGTGGTATAAAAATCCAAGCAAAGTGATCTTTTCTTCTCTGTCTTCAAGCAAAATCCCCAAGAAAGAAAAAGCAATTCCAGAAGACTGATGAATTTGCTACCAGCATTGTGTGCCAAAGTTGACCTCTCTTAGCCGTTCCTCTCTGTGTTTTGTTTTAGGAAGAGCTCTGAGCACTTTCAGAAATCAGCCTCCGAGCAGATTCTGTGCTGCCACATGGCTATGACCTCCTGCACTTGGATTGGGGATTATCCTAGTCAGGTCCAGATTGCGGAGTGACAGGCTTTAGAGGAGCATTGAGTGAGGATTTGAACACATGAAAGGGTGCAGATAGGTTTGGACTGCTTTGGAATTTGGCAAGCTTTTTTTCTATTTTCTACTCTGTTCTTTAAACACCATCTGTCTCTGTAATTTATAATCTCTAATTGCGTGCTGTGACCTGAAGTTTGAGTCAAACTGAGGTTGGAGTACTTGGCAGTGACAGTGTAGTCCTTTAACTCTGTCTCCGCTGTATTTACTGCAATAGCATAACACTGACACATCCTTTTTTTCGGTAGACCCCACCCTCTCAGCTTGTGTCTGAAGTACAAACTGAGAGCAGCTGTCTTTTGATTTAATCCTTTTCCTTTATCCTAATCTTGTTACAACAGGGAAATTACAACTCACAGCTAACAAATAATGATCGAAGAAAATACTCTATCAAATGTCACAACGGACAGCAGCTCCTGCACGTTATCAGTAATGATCTGCTGGGATTTCGGATGTCATTCATAGTGTGGTTTATGTTAAGATGGTAATTAGACCAGTAAATTTAACCACTACAAAGTATCTAATACACAGACTGGTGGTAACATACAGTATAAAGGAGCCTTGTATTGATTCCCAGTTTCTATCAACTGGACCGACTGACTCACACAGGAGAAGCATACACACACATCCACACTCATCTTTCTCCCTCTCTCTCAACACACACAAATCATACCTGATTGGTTTCCATCCACTTCATTCACCTCAGCACATATCTGTGGACAAAAAGCATTTTTATTTAGAATTACTCTATGAAGGCATCACCAATCCCACAAAACTCACCTACATTATTCTTATAAAAAACACACTATTTCTGGTGTCAGTGAGATCACTAATTTCAACAAGAGAACCAATATAAGTAACAGACAGTAGTATTTCTTGTAATCATTTTAATAACTAGGGATTGATTCCTTACAGACACATCATGTTGCTCTGTGAGATCTGCACTTTCTGTCGAGATGGACTCTGACAAGGACTGTGAGTCAATGTCTGCCAGCAGATCCTCCCCTTCACTGAACACAGAAAAAATGTATTGGGTAAGAAACATACACAGTCAAATAGCAATACCTAGAAAGGATCAGGGTTGTTGAGGAACATACTATATACAAACAAACCATTTACCTGCAGCTATGTACAGATGTAGGAAACTAAGAGCACTTCTACTTCACAATATTCAGACATTTGTTTAGTGTCAGGGATGTGATGTTTGGGCAGATGAGTTACCAAAGCCACAAAATTGGATTAAGATAGACTAGACATGACATGATTAAAAACGTGTTCCCAGTGCATGAAATAATAATGGTTGCTTTGAGTTGACACATATATTTGAACACTTTCATCCTGTATGGTTTTCTATGACCAGCCAGGCTTAAAGTGCTCATATTATGCTTTTTGGCTTTTTCCCTTTCCTTTATTGTGTCATATATCTTTTGTGCATGTTATAGGTTTACAAAGTGAAAAAGCCCAAAGTCCACCCCAAAGGGACTTACCATCTCCAACAGAAAACACTGTTCCAAACTGCTCCAAACAGCTCTATTGTAGTCCAGCCTTTACTTTTGTGACGAACGTGCGTCACTTTGTAACACATGTTATAATGCTCGCCTAGCTGCTAGCATGGCACGCCCTCATAGTCTGCTTCTGACTGGCTGGTGGTCCTTACCTGGTGCTACTGTGCATGTGCGACTCCCAACAAAGATGGAACAGAAGTGAGATGTCTCACTCTGTAGCTAAAACAGAGAGCTCAACACACAGGGTGAAAAGAGGAGCTGCAGCAATGTGCAGTACAAGCAAAATATAGTGTTTTTTGAAAATTAAACCATGTAAACCTATTCTGGTACAACCTCTAAATACAATTATGAACCTGAAAATGACCATAATATGAGCACTTTAAAGCATCTTTGAATGACGCCTAACAAGGCCAACAAGGCCGGTGATGCAAGAGAAACATGTGGTAGAACCGTAAATGTATAATACTTACGAAGAAATTAAAGATAAATCAAGATTATCAAAGTCTCTGAAGATCTCACTGTATCGCTTGATTTCAGATTTACGATGCACCTTCTTCACATCTGAAATGAGAAATGAAAAAGCTAAGTAATAACATGATCACACTATTTGTGTCCTACATAAGTAGATCCTGATACAGTATCTCACAAAAGTGAGTACACCCCTCACATTTTAGTAAATATTTCATTATATCTTTTAATGGGACAACACTAAAGAAATGACACTTTGTCATTGTGCATGTTTGTTGTCTTTAAGAAAATGAAAATAAAGGGTTAAAAAAAAAATGACACTTTGCTAAAATGTAAAGTATTAAGTGTACAGCTTGTATAACAGTGTAAATGTGCAGTCCCCTCAAAATAACTCAACATACAGCCATTAATGTCTAAACTGCTGGCAACAAAAGTCAGTACACCCCTATGTTAAATTCTCATAGAGGCAGGCAGATTTTTATTTTTAAAGGCCAGTTATTTCATGGATCCAGGATACTATGTATCCTGATAAAGTTCTCTTGGCATTTGGAATTAAAATAGCCCCCCATCATCACATACCCTTCACCATACCTAGAGATTGGCATGGGGTACTTTCCATAAAATCATGTCTCAATGCAAATCAAACCAGCTATTAGACTAACTGACATAAAACCATGTTTTACCACCACTTCTGTTGCCAGCAGTTTAGACATTAATGGCTGTATGTTGAGTTATTTTGAGGGGACTGCACATTTACACTGTTATACAAGCTGTAAACTTAATCGTTAATCGTAGCAAAGTGTCATTTCTTCAGTGTTGTCTCATTAAAAGATATACTGAAATATTTACTAAAATGTGAGGGGTATACTCACTTTTGTGAGATACTGTATATGATCCTCAACATCAAACAAAGACCACACAGACATGCTGACACTATCTTAACACAACACAAATATTCTATTGAGGCCAAACCAGAGCCTTTAAAATCTTTTATGAAGAAATAAATGTAGCATTAAGTTCTGCATATGTGAGCAGACTGCAGATCCACAAATGATGTTTTTTTTCTTTTATAATGCCACAAAACAAATGGAAATATGTAGGTTGGAATGATGAATAAGCCATGTAGCTCTGACCTGCTTTTTAGTGGTCCCTTGATATGTTGGTAATGTGGTTATGGAAGCATACAATATTTTACCTCTACACTTCCTCTTAGTTGCTCAACAAAAGGCATCACATAACATCTAATCTACACCATAACAACATACTTTGAGAAAAAAAAAGTATTGAGGTTAATGATTTTGCTAATAAGATAATTAATAAAGAATATAAATCAAACTTAGTTCCTCCCTGAAGTCATATACAGCATTTCTTTTACATTTTTGAGAAAAACAGTTGTTGGACTGAATGTGAACTAAAATATAACACGGAACAAGATGGTGCATTTCTATAACGAAGCCTCAACCTATTGTACTCCAACTACTTACAGTAACTGGTGTTTAACCTTGGGGCATACCAAAAGTTAAAAACTAAATGATTTACAACAAAGGCAAAAAATGAGAAAGAGCTATGTCGCTCTCTCACGAACGTCTCCATTTTGGTCAACCACATCCTGCTTGCAATTTGTGTCATGTCGCATAATGAACATACAGTCCTTGTTTTTCACACCAGCAGTGTTTCAGTATTAGGGTGTGAATTGAGAGGCAAGTAAGTTGTTTCAACAAAACTATAGAACAGAGTTTTCCAGTCAAACAGACAAACTCTTGAACGTTTTTGTTTGCTGCAATATATTTTTTTACTGTCATTTATTTGTGAATTTAAGTCACATTATGAAAAGTTCCTAGTAACTTACGAGCATATTGCAAACATGTCTACTTTTCACAAACTGTCACACCAATCTTAAGTTCGTTTTCTATTTTCTTTTTTTTTTGTGCAAAGATTAAAGAAATACATACAAGCATATCTTGTTATAAAAGAAATACAGAAGTTACACAAAAAAGACAAAGAAAGAGTTCAGGAAGTTCCCCAGTCGTCCTCTGACTAGGAGGATGCAACACAGCATTGACAAAGGCAGATCCAGGCACAATGTGCATACACCCACATGCAATACGTATGTCATAATGGCGCTGCAGCAATGTCAGCAAATTTCAGCGCATTGCAAGAGAATATTCATCCATTTAAAAACAATCCTAACAAGTGAAGAAATGTACAAACGAACCAAAAAAAGATTCAAAGTACATATAAGCATGATGGGTAACATAGCCTGTATATGAAGTGAAAGGGAATGCTTCCTCAAAAATCTTTCTTTTTACTCACCTGTGGCTTGAGAGGAATCCTTGTTTGGCACTTGGTCTTCCTCCATTTCTTCACTATCACCACAGAAGCCAGACGCTACCAACACCACGCACACATCATCTGCCCTTAAGGTCACTGCAATGCACAATACAGAACAGTATAGTTGAGGTGTCAGGAAGTCTGCACTGCAGTGTGTACACACATTGACACTCTTACGCTAAATTATTAGCATGCAGCTCTGAGCTTGCTGCCGTTTGTGCTCTCAAAATGATCTTCCTCTGGTAGAGTGGAGGTTGGCCAATCTGTTCAGCACCATAGGAAGAGGAAGTGTATCTTGCTGTCACTGTAGGCCCCACCTACGTACAGAAGGTGCCACCATGTGTAGATTGTGCCGTTTTAGTAAAAAAAGATTTTACGTCAGTGGAAGTTGAAATGCAAACAGTTTGGATAGCATGTGTTTCGACAAATTACAGATTTGTAAGATGTGACATCCATAACAGACCTTTATATTGACAGGGATTGGTGTAACACTGATAGTCACATATACTGCATGAGAATACATAAAAGAGAATTGGTTTGTACTGTACTGACTGTCCAACATAGAGTACAACCTTCACAGCTTCACAGTTGAAGCAGTGTCAGTAAAACGATGACACCTTGAGGGTTACCAAGATAAAACAAGTGAGAGCAAACTCAGTGCTACGTGCTTGTATGACATATACATGCAATAAATGGCTCACCGTCGTTTTGGGAGATCCAAATGCAGTTCACAAGTGCACATGAGGTGTAAATGAGGTCTCAATTAGTGGTCACACATAACTTGTAACTATAAGGTAATTGGTTATAACAGCATAATAATATCCAATATTACACTAATCACAAATTCAACTTTTCTTTTTAAATAAAACATTTTATTTATTGTCGGCAGTGGCACAATGCATAACAAATACTATTGTGCTCCCATTAATACTCAAATCAAATTCCTGGGAGATTTAGTGTAGCCATATGGGGCAAAATCATGACAGGATAAATACTCTGTAAAATGTAAGATCATACAAACTGTATGCTCTCTTTTGCAGGGGCCTTTTATCAGGTCTTGCTCACCCAAAATGTTCAAATTCAGATATAACTGAAAATAATTAAGAGGTGGAGACTAATGTGTATTTGGATGCGGTTGGGTAGGTTCTTTTATAGGGAACTTTAAGGGCATTTATAACCATGCTACTCCCAAACCACAAGTTTGAGGCGTTAACAGCAGTTTGTCTCGTCTATAACCACGTCAACAGTGGGTTGAAACAATCCCAAAGTGATTGGGACACAGGAATAATGAACAGCATTTTATTATATACTGTGAATCTATGATTCTGACTTGACTGCAACAGTTGCTTGTGTGTTTTGTTGCTTTGGTAAAACTCTGCTGCAAAGTGTTGGCTAATGATTATTCAAAACATAGCAATATGAAGTTTAAAAAAGACAAAATACTAAAGATCAAAGCAAAAGACATGCAGATGTTTCTCCTCTTGGACAAGTACATTTCGAATGATAACTATGACTATGACTATAACTATGATAAAATAGTTGATTTAAGAATGAATGTCTGCGAAAGTCTTGATTTTTGCTCAGTGACGTACAGTGTGGTAACAGCTCAATTCATTTGTAGTTTTGAGAAATTTATAAAAAAAAACATTTCAGTGTAATCTCAAATTAGGACAATGTTAACTGCCTGATGACTGAAATGCAACAGTCCAGTTGCATTCTTTGCTAATATACAGGTTTGTTTCTGTATGACAGACAGAAGTTGGGTACTGCAAATGCCATTCCAAATGGCAAGTCTAGTGCCTTTATAAAATTAAATCTACAAACAAACAATGTGACAGAAAACACACCTGATCCCTTATTAACTTGTCACACATAGATAAATTAAAATCTTTCTACAACTTTGATGTCACATCCCTGCTATGATGCAAAATCTTAAGTATAAGAGACGAAACATAGGTGGTTTGTAAAATTTTGCAAGGCTCTCATTCAGTTCTTCTCATAGCTCGTCCCTTGCTGTGCTGTCCAAAGGCGACTGGAGCACATCTGAGTTCTGAGCCTCGGTGCTGATCTCAGCCTGCTCCCCAGTTTTTCCTGAGCGTGCTCTGTCCCAGTCTGTACGGACCTTGTCATTGTCCCACACTGTGGAGGTCTCAGTGTCGCTGATGTAGCCTTTGTCGCCTGTGTAGTGTGTTGGATACACTAGAAGAGGCTCAGCTGAAAATGCCTTCAGGTCCCTGGTTTCAAACTGTTCCATATAATCAGACCTGTGGAGGAGAAGATAATGTCAAAAAAAGGAAAAAGGGACAAACTGCTGAGCAGAAGTGTATGTTGTGTGTGTGTGTGTGTGTGTGTGTGTACTTGTACTGGGTAGGGTACACTTACACAGGGTGTTTATTGTACATGATGGGAAGAAACTCGTCCACTGGCAAAATCCTCTTTAGTGGTTCTGCTTTCAAAAGCTTCTCTGCACCTTGTAATGATATCATATAGCCTAGTGTCCAATATGAATAGTCTGCTTCCACTATGTTGTGTATATTAGGCACTGCTTTCTCTGGGTGATCCACTTGCATTCTCTTCCGACCAATATAACTGGGAGAAAGAAATAGAAAAGGAGGATTGAGAAGCAATTGCAAACTCAGCAGAATCAAGGAAGGAAACATCAAAGATTGTAAAGCAAGCGCAAACTCACATGAGATCCCAGTCCAGTCCTTCATCCTTCACCTCCCTCATTAAGTTCATCAAGCGCCGTTTGAAGAAGATCTCGAAGCGCAGGTCATCTTCAATCACCAGGGAGGTGTCCAGGCGTCGCTCCACAATCTAAAGCCAGACACAGATTTATCAATCACTCACCCATCTGTCTAGTTCACAAACTTTCACATGCTTGGCTTGTGGGGTTCACCTCTTTCCAGACGTTATAGTGGGAAAGGAAGCATCCCAGCTCTCCCTTCGTCAGCGGGCGACCATGATAGGGGTCACTGTATCCAGGGAGCATGTGGATGCCCATAGCTTGAACTTCACTGATATTCATCGCCCTGATATAGAGAAGAACAAATGTGACAAAATGGTAAGGAAAAACATGTGATAACTAAGTACTACATAAGTGTAAAGTAATCATTAAATAGAGTGAACTTACTTTCCATCTACAGCTGCAATGACCTTACAAGCAATCTCCTGCTTGTATAACGTCCTCAACATACGTTCTCGGCGGTCAGTTCGCCTCTGCAGGTTTATCATGAACACCTGCACATGGGCAACAGTGGAGCCAGTCAATGTAATTACAGATTTCTAACAAAAGAGGGAGGCATTCAGCACAGAAGTGGATAGAGGGCCATTTTTGCAGACTCCATCTTCACATCACTCGATACTCACCTCATCAAAGCCCAGTTTGTCAGGTTGTTTTCTAGGAACAGGTATGTATTTGGAAGGCATCACTGGGGGATTTCGCACTACACAGTGAGAGGGAAGATGGATGCAGAAATGGTATAAAATATATAATAAGAAGAAACCCATGCTGATAGTGATCATTAGATAAAGCAGCAGGAAGTAGAATACAGACGTCAAGCTCATGGAAAAAAAGGGAATTAGATGCAAAAGTACAGCCCTTAGTCTCAATGCAAGCTACTCACCATTAGCCTCCAGCAGGGAGTGCACAAAACTGTCAACTTCGTCTTGCAGGGTATTGTGGGATCGCAGAGGCACAGGAAAGTAACCATAGGTCTCTTTATTACATACAAACATTTGAACATCTGTAGAGAGCAGAGAATGAAAACGTTTTCTCAATATCAAGTCATACCCATTTAGGTTGAAAAGGTAAACGACAAATGTGTAGATTTAAGCATTGAATTGTAAAATACCTGCCATCCGAGCAGAGAAAGCAAACACAATGATGTCATCAAAAGCCCAGCTGTATTCTGGGTGTGGTGGGTGAAAGGCCAGCTGTCTGGACGCCTCTTTCCTGAGGTCTATCAGGAAGGTGGAGTGGACCATGGGAACTGCAAAACAGCCCTTGCGCACCTGCTTTCTCATGGGTATGTAGGCAGGAGTGCGCTTATAGTAACCCTGAAGAAGCCGAGAGGATTTAAGGAGCATTCATTAAATCAAACAAACACTTGCCGTACACAAGCATGTACACCCAATCATCAACAAAGTACCTGGGAGGTCATTCCACACCAGAAGTTTGAATACGCTGCACGGGATTCAAGCATTGGAGCTATGACGGTCTTGTTTTCTCTCATGAGCTTCCACAACACATCGGGATTGGTGAGGAGGTTATCACAGTCCACCAACTACACATGGAGAAGGAGATAAAATGTAAAATATGTTTGTGAATTGTCAAAGAAGTCAATCGACTCAGGAATCTTCAAAATATATACTTACAGGTCACAAGGGTAAATGGGGCACTAACAAACCCGAAAAGGTTAAGAGTTTCCAAAAAATTGTAGCACAAAATTATTGCAATTCGGGATGTACTTTGCTTTAAATTATACCCCATTGAAGCTCGACTATGTGGGCTGGGCTAGGGACTACAAATAGAAATGTGCTTCATTTTAAAATACAGCTCATGTTGAGTCAAGATTTGTGTCAGTGTAAAGGATCCAGATGAACCAGACCAGATCAACTTTAACCACAGGAGACAGAAAAATATAAGCGGGTACATTTTTGACACCCTTCCCGGTGCTTAAATTACCACTGTGCTGGTGCTTTGGACTTGACTCTGTACTTATGCTTCTGCTGCTATTATTGAACAATAAAGATCTGGGTAAAAGCATTGGCTCAATGTTTAAAATGGAAAGTTGTTCAGTGTTATTGTGCTCACGTTTGTGCCTTTGTTGACCTACCATAAAGTAGTCCGCCCACATCTCACGAGCTGACTCCAGTGCTACTTGCCGAAGCTTCATAACATGCTCATAACGGAGGTCTGTCCATTGCTTCGGACCATCTTCACTCGGATAACGTCTACAGGAGACATTTGGATACTAAATCAAACTGATTCGATCGGCTCTGTGAGCAACACAAAATATCACCACTCTAGTAAATAACCAACCTGGGTTCCTCTTTTGGCCTCCACTCCACATAATGGTAAAGGCTCTTCATCTTGACAAGCCAGTCACGCAAAATGGCTGTGGTGTTGTCCTCGTTATGATCAGTTGCTACCCTGTCATTAAACACCAAATGTAAATGATTAGAATTAACTTTATTGTCTATTCAACATCAGATGGGTTAAACATGATCTACAACTGAGTGAAAAACAGTAACATTGGTTGAATGTTGCACTAATAACTGACTGGATCCAAGCTGAGACAAGAGTTGAAAGACGATACCATGACTCAAATAACAATAGCCCAGTGTTCACTTTTAGTAAGCACATTGTCTGCCGCTGTGGGAACTGACACAGATGTTAATGATACCATCGCCACCGTGGCCGGGTTAGCTCTGTTGGTAGAGCAGGCGCACGTATATAGAGGTCTACTCCTCGACGCAGCGTCCGTGGGTTCGACTCCGACCTGTGGCCCTTTGCTGCATGTCATTCTCATGACTCTCTCCCCTTTAATGTCTTAATTTTAAAATGAATCTGTCCTGTTAAAGTACAGGCCTAAAAATGCCCCCAAAAATAATGTTAAAAAAAATTATACCATCGCCACAAAAAAAACACTGTACACCTAGATGATATACTAGTTGATTATTTATGGTAGCACATCACAATTTAAGAAATAAGGAATCAAGGAAATAAAATAAGGAAAACTATTTAAATAAACATATCCACAGCATTCCTTCTCTTTAGACATGGGTTGTATTGTAGGCTAACAGGCTTGGCTGCAAAAAGAACATCTGTACTACAGCCGAGTTTGTCTCTTGCTGGGAGGGACGACAGCCAGGCTGGGTTCTCTTGACAAGATTTCACATGGATCCGTGAGAACACAGCAGCTGGTTGCTAAACCATTTTATCCCTCACTCCTGCTGTCCATCCTTCCAAATTCTCAAAGTTTGAATTACAGTGACTCTTCCGCCTCATGTCCATCTCAAATAAATATTTATTAAAAGCATAGTTTTGAATGATGGTGTATCGTTGCTCTCTTAGAGTAGAAATGCAGGGCTAAATGCAGACACCCAAGACTTAAATTAAACTTTAGCCTAGGCATGCTTACATACAAGCAGCTGCTAAAAGCTTACAGCATGTAGTGTTTACAACATCTCGCAATGGTTTGCATTTTACAGATGTAGCTTAAAAGCCCCTAAATAAAGGGGGGAAATAAACTTCAAGTTAGTGAGTGAAGAGCATATACCTCTCTGAGCCCTCCAGACAGTCATGCAAACTGCTAATAGCTACAAGGGTATAAGCATAGGTGGGCTGTTGGAACATGTAGTTTAGTTATTATATGAGAAACCTCCCTTTCACCTCCCTCAACTTTGCCTGAGCATGGTAGACAGATGTTTAAATGGTCTATAACATCTATTTGCACTTGCACCAAAATAATTGCTTTAGAATGTTACTGTGTTAGCCCTGGAAAATGGAAGAGAGAAATACATTTAGTGAGACAAAATAGGGCATCATACAACTAGGTTTTAGTCTCCATAACCATGTAGCATGTAGAGTATATCGAAGGTTGTCCTGTCCCTGCACAAAGCTAAATAGGCTAAATTGTACCATGTCATGCTTTTATTACATGAATTACACAAAATGCCCTTAAGAGGGCTAAAACAGAATGCAGTAAAGCTAATGGTTACTATTTAGTTAGTGCTGGAAGAGAAGTTATTAATTTTCACTTCCCCTATAGCCAACAAAACTCTACACCACTGGTATTTCCCTAGGGCTAAAGCTTTACAAGATGGAGATCTGTGGGCTATAAAATGGATCTGCCCCTGACATGATCATGGGTGGGAATCAATCCCTCCACTGAATACAGCCTACATTACACACAGGCCTAACTGGTTGTCAGGAGGTGATATGAACTAATGGAGATGAAGAACAAAGGTAGCCTCGAGTTAAATGTGTTTCTATTGGTGGACAGTGCAGACACAACAATAAGTCACTTTGTTAGGATTTGTGTTAAATCATACAGCTCCCCTCGTGGCCAAATCAGTTCCTTCCCCTCCCCTCCACGTATACAGATCAATGCATGCATGGCCCCTCTGATGAGCAGTGACCAGATGTGCTCACCTCTGTCTAACAGTGGCTACCTAACGTTGCTTTAAATGTCCATTCGTGGTATGAAGACGGCGATAGTTCTTCTTTGTTTTCCGGCTTGTTGAGATTTGTTGGACGTTTTAACCCGCAACACAACTTGGCTAACATTGATATCATTAACGTTAATAAGTTACCCCATCATTTTCTGCGGGCCCACCCCCATTTTTACTCAGAAGAACTCCCCTAAACTCAGCTGAACAATCAGCAATGCACCGTTTTTTTTATGCAAATAGTAACTTTAAGGAAGGGACCTTAGGAAATAAATACAACTTTTTAACCTTAGCTAAAAACATGGACGTTATACTTTTACTATTAACGTTAGCTGCTTAACGTTCCTAGCTTGCGAGAAAACGAACATCCTAGTATCAACTTACCACAAAGCCATACGCTCCTTGGGATAGTTGAGGCGCTCGATAGTACCGAGGAAATACGGCAGAGAGTGCTCGGAGTTTCTGCAGATGAGGGCGACGAGGATCCGGGGAGCGAGGAGCGAAGACTCGGGGCTCCAGCGCTCCTCCGCAAAATATCCCCGCGCAGGAGTACAGGAGAGCAGCAAGAGAAGCAGGGCGGCGGGGAGGCAGGCGAGCCCGTGCATTGCGACAACAAATTAAGAAGAAAAAAACAAATCCAGGTAACGTTAGGTGATAGTTGTGGCTCGTAGTGAGACACTACAGGTTAGATGCCTCTTTGCTGCGTGCAGCCATCACAGGACAGCTAAATCTGTGCAGTAGCTCCTGACTGACTGCAAAGTTGAGCTTTAAAAGGGATGGTGGGATGTGCAACGATCTTAAAGGGGATGGACAAGTGAGCAAGACTTGTGCATTAAACACAAAAGGCAAATGTTTTATAAATATTTTATTTATCTAAATTGCTAATGAAATGAAGTGTTACAGATGGTTGTAAGATGCACTCAAGTTCCAAATGAGGGTTCATTTTCAGCGTCAGAGGTAACTTTATTGGATATTTTACAAAGGGTGGGAAGGCAACTCAGAGCTGAGAATCAGAACAAATATAGCTTCTTCTTTTTTTTTCTTTACAGTGCATCAATATAATAACTTTGTCATATAAGTGGACTGTTTTGTGTTTTATGAACATCCAATTTCCTTAACTTCACAAGAGAAAATCTAAATTTAAAAAGGTCCCCTCCAGACATATTCTCACTCACTCACACACACACACACAAATTTAACAGTTTCTTTGTTCATCTCCATTTCCTCTCTTACAAGCTCACCTACGTAAACCATTTTCATGTGAAAGTAGGAATGTTTTGCACTATTTTTCAGTTTTTTCATTCAGGTTTTCACACCAGTCTTGACCTTAAGCCTTCTTTTGGCAGATGGAAAGCTCTAGAGTTTGGCCCCGGAGCCTAGCCGTTCTACCTGGATAGTTAAGGAGGCAGCTGCAGGGTCATCAACAAGCCAGAACAGCTCTCCGTTAGTCGGGACAACACGGGCCGCTGGAAACGCTGGACCCTCTCTACCCTCTAGCACTTCCTGCAAGAAACACAACATTGTTACATAACTCAGTATGAACCATACTTCTGCTAGGCCAGTGGGTCATAAAACCGCTGATCAGCTTATTGTTTTTAGTCATCTGTAATACAGGCATACATTTGTGCTAAAGTTCATGTTTCTTTCACTTTTTTAAAGTTTATTTTTATTCCTGACATGGTTCTCAGCTAGGCACTTCCTATCTATAACTGTAACTGTTGAGTCATATAATTGGACCTGCAGAGTCTATCTCAGTGATTTAGTGCATGGTTTTTGCATTACTCATTTTATTCTCTATCTAATAACAAATGTTTTTTTTTGTCTAAACATGCCCTTGTCTGAAATGATTTATTGTGCCATGGAAACAGGACACTTAGGATTATGAATATGAAATGTGTTCAATGAAAGACTATATAGAAAATATACCTTTAAAACGGGTGCTTTGCTTCCGCCTGTTGATACAAAAGCCACACAGCGTGCAGAGTTCACCACTGGAAAGGTCATAGTTACACGCTGTGGCGGTGGTTTGGGAGAGTCGCTGATGGGGGCCACAATCTTCTTGGTTTCCTGAATACGGGGTTCACCAAAACCTTATCATCATTATGTGAACTGTATAGCCATAAAAGTGGCAACGTGAGAACCACAACCCAAGACTATACTGCAAGTCTGCAACTGTCAAATATACGATAGAACATGAGGAAGATTGCCACACAGAGGTGTAGCAAGGGATGATAGTGCAAACCACAAATTTCAAGTTGTGCTTGAAACTAAACCTATCAATGATCCATACACGGTCACGGGAGTGTTGTGAAAAATGCAGGCAAAACACACATTGTTCTTCTAGACTAACAAAACAGGGACCACATCAAAGAGTAAAATGCCTCCAGACCTTACTTAGCATGGCTGCCAGAACTAAATTAAATAATGTGTTTCATATGCCTACTGTATATTTCTACAACTGAGAGGTAGGATTTACAGTAAAATATGCAGAATGGCCAGAGCCTTGCAATTTAATGACCAGTGTCAAATGTATAGACATTCCTAAAATAGAGTAGCACTGTCCAACATGATTTTGCATGTGGATTTATGTTTTTAGATTTATAATGACCGTACAAAACATATGAAACTTGTGTTTTTAATGAAATATAATAAATGTATTCCAAACAAAGCTTTGACGCATAATTGGTTTAATCAACTGAATCCTCTTAAGATGTGTATGGTGAAAAATCAGAGAAGGGGTGTCTTTCTGCACTCAAGACAAGACTGTGACAGACAGACATACAGACATAACAAATTCTGCCTGTTCTGACAGTTTCACTAAAGTATTGCCCTCACCTCCAGGAGAGGGTGGTCTGGGAAGAGGGAACAGGTGTGTCCATCAGGTCCCATACCCAGCAGTAACAGGTCAAACACTGGGACGTCACCATCTGGGAAGGCCTGTGTATTTGAAAGTAGCAAAACAAAACGGTAAACATTATGCAAAATATTAAAATCTAAAAGAACATGCATGGGTGACACAGTCACAGAACAGTAAAGATGCCTTCACCTCCTTCAATTTGCGGGTATAATCCTCAGCACACTCGTTGACTGCCAGAGAGGAGTCAATGGTTAAGATCCCACTGTCAGGGATGTTGACCTTGGAGAACAACTGACCCTGGACGGAAACAAAGGCTTACAGTTGACCCCAATGTAATAGAATACCATACGTTAATGTAACCAGGACACATGCAAACAAAACAGATACCTTGTACAGCCCGTAGGTGCTCTCAGGATCATCGAAGGAAACCAGTCGCTCGTCACAGAAAGCAACCACCCACTTGCTGCAGTCCAGGTCTGGCAGGGCGGGCAGCTCTTTGCTGAGCATGGACACAAGACTTCCTCCAGAGAGCCCCAGGGTGAACCGGCCATGAGACATGATGGCCTTCTCAGCCCGAGATGTCACCAGTTGGGCCAGCACCGGTCCAAGCTCCGCTGAGGAGGGGAAGACCACAACTCTTCTGCCAGCCATGAGAGAGTTTTCTGAATAAAGTTGTTCCTGGGTAGTAAAGTAAGAGAGAGGGGGGAAGAAAACAGGTTTTAGCAATATAAGGAAGTCAATTACAACACCGTTTTGCAAGTCATCATGATGTGTCTGTAAAAATCATCCACATGAACTGTTTGTATAATAAAGCCCTACTTAAATATTTTGGTTAGCTTGCTACTGTTTACTTAACGTTAGGGTAGGACTGTGCAAAGAGAGGACTAGAGCCAAAACCAGTTAATGAGCTAAGCAAACAAATCTTGATTTTGCATGATATTGCACTAGCCAGTATCGGAAATATGCAGGATAAGCGATTCTCATTTCTTAAACAAACCTGACATTTAAGCTCTTAAACTACAGCTTCCCCCCGCCCCAAAAAAAATGTCCTTACTTTTGTGGGAATCTCAACAGCAGATTTTCATGAGGAGGAATTTCAGTCGGCAAATGTAATTCGACGCGCTATACTTCCTAAAAACGTTTTCTCACCAGCCAATCACATTCTGTGTTTAGACCGCAATGCATTCTGGTCAGTGGAGTCCCCAACTAAGTAGTCTTGCATAAGACTGTAACACTCATAGACAGTCTATGGTAACATTATGATACAAACTCATCTCATCAACCGAGTTAAAAACAACAGGCGATTATCAAAACATTATCAAAATTTGGGTGGATTTATGTATGAAAGTCAATGAAGAAGCGATGACAATATTACAGCTCGTGTAGTTTTGTGTACGGCTCGGCTGCTGTGCCTCCTCCCAGCCGGTAGATGGAAATACTGTATCCGTTTCAAGCACTTGAGTTTTGAGACACTCGCCTATCTTGCTGTGGACATGCACACAGCCATTCTTGTGTATTACGTTTGAACTATTTTACAGTGAACATTAAGAGCTGCTTGACAGCAACAACTCGTCCGTGTGCATATCCGCGCCCAGCAGATATCTATCCGAACCATGTCGACAGTCTTCTCTTTCCAGACACAGCTCGTCTCCATCATGGACGCGTTATCCAAAACAGCTGTAATGGAAATAAGCAAACTGGTCGACATCGAGTCTAAGATGCTAAAAATTGAGATAACTCGAGGGCGGAACGAAATAGCCTCGCTCACAGAGAAACTGCAGCTGATGGAGAAATTGCTTTATCTTGCACAGGGGGGCAGGCAGGACGCAGCCGCATGCTCAGTGCTGAGGGACGGTTCAGAGGAGGGAATATTGGAGTCTGGCAGAACAAGACCTGCCATAAAAAGGTAGGCTTGTTGATTCCTGTGTTTGGCCTGTAGGTAGATTTAGTGTTTGTTGTGCTTGCACCATGAATTCATCTCCATTCAATCATGACTCTTTGCTGTTACACCCTGCCTGGTGTATTTAATTGAAGTTTGTATCCTAGTGAAAGTCTGTGGGAAAGCACAAGTTCCTCCAATGAGATGAGCAAGTGGCATCATCTTCAAACGGAAGAGCATGCCATAACTGAAGTAAGTCCTGCACTGATCATATTATGTCACTATATTGTACCGTGTCCTTAATTTGTAACAATGCAATGCACTGTTCTCTCACTAGCTCCCAAACCCACTGAAAGAGCAGCCTGAACTGATAGTGGTAAAAGAAGAGCCGACAGAGGTGGACAGCAGAGACCGTGAACAAGATAGGACAAGTGAAAACAGTGAGTATCAAATACATGTTTGGTTTCACGGCAATTGTGTCAAACACAGTACAAATTCTGCCTCAGGAAAATACCTTTTTGTATCATAAAATAGACCTTGAGCGACAAAACTTGGATTTAGGAAATTTGCTCATCATGATATGTGGTTTTAGAAATAATGTTCTTAAAGTGTCGAATTCATCTTGTGACCGTCATCGGGGCAATTAGGGTCAATAATATTCAACATTTTAACAAGTTCATATAATGCTGTCAACAGGAAGGAAAACATTCACAGACAACGGGAAGAGCCCAGAAGTGATGCAGTGTCTCAAACCCGTTCCAGAACGTCAGCAGCCTCTGTTTAATGACAGCTTTGTGACAATGAGCACCCAGCCGTCTCTCGCTGGACCAGGGAGGAAGGAAACACAGTGGAATCCACAGCTTACACCTGCACACACAAACCTAGTGGCTGGGAAAAGCATGGCTCAAAATGTTGCCTCCCAAAGCTTAAGTGTGCTCAGGAATATGAAGCTCCACAACTTGAGGAACTCCGCTGCAAAGAGGTTTGGCTGCTTGCAGTGCGGCAAGAGCTTCAGATGCTTTAGCCAGCTCGAAATACACCAGAGAAGTCACACAGGAGAGAAACCGTTTAGGTGCACACTGTGTGGAAAGAGATATGCACAAAAAGGTCATCTCTACACACACCAGCGCACACACACTGGGGAGAAGCCCTACCGATGTCCTATTTGTGGAAAGGGCTTCATTCAGAAATGCACTCTCGATATGCATCAGCGTACACACACCGGAGAAAAACCCTTTGTTTGTATCAAATGTGGCAAGGGCTTTACCAAGAACTGTAATCTGAAAAAACATCTCACAGTACATCTAGATCCTAGTTTGAACATGTATGGTAGTGAATCTAGTGTACCAACATTTAGTGGGACTTTCATAAATGGAACCACTTAAAACAGCCAGTCAAATGTAACTTCTACTGTTTGATTGAAATAGTTTGTGCATAATAAATCCAAATACAAATTTGAGTGTGTCAGCTTGTTTTACTGTTCAAATGGGATGAACATGTGCACTATATGTTATCTGCTACCCTTCTAAGTTTCAACCAATCCCCTTGATATTGTGTTGCAGTATAAATACTACACACATATATTACAGTATAAAAACAACTGATGAATGAACTAATCACTCTTGTTTTATTGATAGTTGGCAATGCCTAAAAAGAAAATAACAGCCCAAGTTGCAGTAATCTAGAGGCTAGAATAAATATAATGGATGTTTAGAACATATATATGGGATATGTCTTTAGATTGGCCCTACTTGACTTGGGTCTTGTTAGTGGTACATCAACATTTGAAACTTGGGACCTGCAAAATAAAATGGTTTGTTCCCAGACACCTCTGATTACTGAGACCATGTTGTGACATTGATTGATTGATTTCTGGATCAAGACGATAAAATAGTAATCCAAAGAATAACATGCTAAAGTAAAATACTTTTCTTATTTCTGTAAAAACTATCCATCAATAAATATTCACCTTGTTCCATAAAAGTTGCTTGACCTGTGTTTTAAAAATACCTCGTGATGATAGGAGTTTTGTAGCAGTAGGCAAACTATTCAATGCCATGATACCAGTGTAAAAGAAATTTTTAATTGCATTATTAGCTCTAGGAACTATGCAGGAGCGGATGCTGGCCCTAGTATTATGACTATGCTGCATATGGACCATGGTTACATTAGAGCATAAATATTTGGGGGCATGACCATTAACAATGTTAAACATATGTTTCAGCTTAAGTTGTTACTCTTAGATGCACGGGATATATGCTATGGTTGGTCACTACTTTCATATATTTATTTAAATGAAAGAAATATTCAGCAGAAGTTCTAGTATTCCATCGTGTCTTATAACTATCAGCCGAAATGAATCGGTGTTGCAGTTTCTCACTGCTACCACTAGAAGGCAGTGAAGCCCTGATTTTAAATGATGTCTAGTAGAAGAAGACTGGTCTACATTATGTGTTTGTTAATACCATTGACATATGGTTAATACATCAATGCGCCGTAGACTGTAAAAAATAAGAACCATGCTAATAATGACTTGTACATATTGATATTAACATCAGTACTATTGATAGTAATTGTGTGTTACCAAAGTAGACTGTATATGTCTATGGTTACCAACAAATTGAATGTGCTTTTGCAGTCCCTCCCTTCATTTTCGTTTCATTGCAGAGCTGTGTAAACAAAGGGTAAAATAAATGTATCATGTATTATTAAACTTTTTTTTTATATTCCTAACATGACTTAAAATATCTATATAATTCCCACTAAAGTAAAAAAACGTTTTTAATCTTTCTGGGTAAAAAAAAAAAACTTGCTGCTTTCGGTGGTCCTCGTAATCGTTAGTACGCGAGCATTCAGTTTTCCCACAATCCCTTGCTGCCCACCTATAACACATAATTGATTTAGGAGCAACGCTGTTTCGTTGGGAATCTTGCCAAAATTTCGAAATATTAAGCTCCCCTGACGAAATGATGTGCGACACCACAAACCGAAGTTTTCGGGCGCAGTTAGCCGGCGTCCTGGACAAGCTAACGAAGGCGGCTTTGGTTGAAATAGGCAACCTCGCTGACGAATGCTCTTCCGTCCTTCACACCGAGATATCCCTGCACAAAACGGAGAATGAGGCGCTGAAGAAGAGATGTTACTTACTGGAGGTCCAGCTGAGAGCAGCGAGGGAGGCACAGACCTATCCTGCACACGCCAACAGTGTCAGCCGCCGACACTCTGCAGGTCAGTATGGTCCGTAATCTGGTTTGTAGGTTGCCATTATAGCGCGGAGTAATCTGTATTTGTGTCATAGCATGCTAACGGTAGTTAGCTTTGTTGTAGACCACAGCCACCTCAACTCAGATCTTCACATCATTATAAACACGAACTCATGCTGTTGTAAGTTGTATTTGATCTTGATTACATCTATAGGAGGACACATTTCACATCTGCTTCTTCTTCCAGATCGGCAGCAGCCAGCTATCGACGGAGTTTTTGGAAAGGACTGGTGCATGGATCTGTGGAGAGAAGAAAAACTCCCCTCTCAAAGAAAAGAGACCGTGGAGCCGGCTGCTACTATGACAAGCATGGGGATACAGGTCAGTGAATCATCGACCAGCTGGTGTTGTTGTTTTCAATGCAATCTGACTGAATAATCGTTGTGTTTACATGTCTTGTTGACAGGCGATAGACTTAATGGAGAGAGAACCTGATCTCATCTTTGTCAAGGAGGAGACATATGATGACCATCCAATTGGCCAGCAGATGAGGCTCACAGATAACAGAAAAAGTAAGTTTGGATTAAAAAGAAACAAAATAAAGTCATTATAATTTCAATAGTTTGTGATTTAACTGCCGTATTCTCATTTGACAGTTGTTGGGATTTTTGAGGAGGACAGCATGCTTCATAGATCTGTTGATGAGCTGCAGCTTCACTCAGGGGAATTAAACAACTTCCCCATGACAGCTGACAGTCAAACACAACAACGCATACAGCCAACAATTATGGACAAGTTGATAGATGATGCAACAATGTGCACTTTGGTTGACAACACGAATCCTCCTTCAGCCACCGCCGAATACTCCGACTTCACGAACAATATCCACATGAATCCAACCAAAGAACTCACTATTCAGCCAAAACCTGTGAAGCCAACAAACCGGTTTGAGTGCTTATTCTGTGGGAAAATATTCAACTATCTAAGCAGTTTAAAAGTCCACATCAGGCGACACTCCGGTGAGAAGCCGTTCAGCTGCTCAGTTTGCGGGAAGCGGTTTGCTCAGAAAACGTACCTGAAACTGCACCAGCGTGTGCACTCGGGTGAGAAGCCTTACAGCTGTCCAGACTGTGGAAAAAGTTTTTCCCAGAAAAGCTCTCTGAACATACATCTTCGAACACACACCGGTGAAAAGCCTTATAGCTGTGTGGACTGTGGGAAATGTTATGCATACAAGTATGGTTTAAATCACCACCAGTGTTTCAATTGACTGATCAAACCATGTGGTTATTGGTAAGAAGTCTAACTCTGGTCAGAACTGCTTCTACTAAAGTGCTCTCTGTATTGCTCAATATGTCTATACAAAAGTCAAATGTGGATGGAAAATGTAGATATGAAATACTCCCATCTATATCAAAAAAAGGCTTATTGTATAGCCTGTTGATGGTGCTGTGTTTGATGTGTTTTTAGCTTTATGGCTAAGAGAAGTGTGGCAGCAGCCAGACAAGGTTACAGAGAATATCTGTCTGACTCTAGAAAGTGCACCATTTGAGTTGGTGGGATTCAGTTAATTTCATTGCTTAGGGGGTTCATTGTTGAATTTGTGTCATGGATGACATATTTGCGGCTTACATTTACCGTGAGGTGCTCACCCAATCAATGACAAAAAAATACTTCACTTTTATCCATTGCATGTCGTCATACATTTGGGGTACCATTATACATACCTCATTATCATGTTTCATGCCACAAACGGCCTGTGTCAAATAATGCCAAAATACTTACTTTGGACAAGTGCTCCATTGCTTGCACACATGTAGCATAAATCTTCAAAACTACCTCTTCACAACAATGTCGAAGTAAAACAACTCCCTCTGTTTGCTTCGTTGCCCAAGTCTCAGCGTTGCTTTATATTTAGCATATGTCATGCCTCATTTCTTGGTATTTAAGTGATAGAAAGTGGGTAGTTCTATCTCTTTGAAAAACACAGTTGTTTTGAAATGTTAATGTGTGTTGGTTACATAATATTGAAATGACTTCCAGAAAGGGTTCTGGTTTAAATGGTGTTACTGTTTTAAATAAATGTATTTGTATGACTGCATCATAACTGTAGAAAGACAGAATGTGTTCTCAATGTAGTAAAGCCAAATGTCATAGCTTTTTTCTTCTGTGATGCATTTCTGCTCTAGAAATCATATATATTTTATTCTGTACTGTGTCATCACACCTAAACAGAGCAATTATCTGTACTAAGCATCAATTTTGCCTGTAATGATTCCCCTGAACAGACCACACTGACCGAATGAGAGAATAATCCCTGCCCAAGAAAGAAATCTTGTGCTGTCGATTTCTTTCTGCATGACCCTTACAGAGCCCCATCGGATGTGCATTGTTCATGTATGTAAAGACTCCACTGATGAAAATGAATTAGGACAACTTTGTTTAGATTAGACAAAATATATAATTCACTCTTTCTTCCTTCTTTAAAAGGAGTTTTATCAAATAAAAGTTTAATTAAATGAACATTCATGTGTTTTATTGTTAAGGACAGAGACAACTAAAACACTGACGTGTTTTCACTTAAGCACCACAGTACAGACTACAAGACATCACAAACATGACATTAACTGCCCTAACACTAATGTGAGAAGTAGTACACAAATTCTTTCTCTTCTTGCCCAACAATCAGGCCCTGACAGGTTTTAAGCCTTTAAAATGTCTCCTAGCTATCAAACCTTAATGATTTATGTGTGTCGTTAAATGATGGCTGAGGTTGATCTTTTGCGTGAATGTCTTCCCACATTTAACACAGCAGAACGGTCTCTCTCCAGTATGGATACGAAGGTGACATTTCAGATTGCCTTTCTGGGTGAACCCTTTACCACAAAAGCTGCACCTGTAAGGTTTCTCTCCCGTGTGGACAACATAATGAATCCTCAGAGCTGATGGGTTTGCAAAGGTCTTCCCGCACAGCTCGCATGATCTACTGACTCTCTGAGAGGCAAGTAGAGGCACGCAGGTGTGCAACTTGTTGAACTTGTTCCTGTGAGGGAAATGCTGCTTACAAATGTTGCAAAAGTTGGACTTGTGGGACTTCATGTGCAGTGTTAGAGTGCCCTTGTGGAAGAATGTCCTGCCACATATTTGACATGTGAATTTGTCTGGATCTCTGGCGGTTTCTACATTAAATATATAACAGTCATCATGTGAATCTTTATCCAGATCAGTGCTGTTTTCAGAGTTCTTTGCAGGTGATGTGTGCTGTTTGTTGTGGCTGGGCCCATCTGCAGCATTCATTGTTGGCTCTTGCTGACTTCCTTCAACAAATTGTAAATCCTCATCATAATTATCATTATCATCCTCTTCAATTGGAATGATATGAGTGCTGAAGGCCTCCTCTGTGTCATTGATGGATATCAACTGTATGGTCGGTTCTTCAATACCACCTGCACACACAACCTGTTCTCCATCCTGATCAAATGACAGGCTGCAAGTGCTTGCTGAGTAACTGACTGAAAGTTGCTCTGGTTCCTCAGCTATGCTTTCTTCATGTTCTGTTACATAAAAATACAAAGTCAAACACTCAAAAAGCATCTAAAGCTGCTAAATCTGCATTGTGTATTCCATCGTGCCAACACTCCTTCACTCTCTTACCTTCTGTACTAAGTGTTTCCTGCAGGCAGCTGTTGGCAGTGTCTTCCACATAATCCTCCTGTTTGATCTCAGTTACAGTAATTTGGTTGGACAGCATCGTCACAGACTGCAAATTAGAATATACAAATATATAACCTAAATTACATGGTTCGGACATTTATCAGGGCATCTCTACACTCCCGCTTTTCAATGTTCATCAGCAGAGTTTTAGACTGCAATATTAAGAACATAGAGATATATACAGTATATATATATATATATATATATATATAACACTATAGTATTATTGTACACTTTATATCACCTTATAATAAAGTGTACAATAATACTATAATAGGTATAATACAGTACATATCACTTAAGTAATGCTTAACTAATGATGATTTAATGTATGAATTATTACAGGATGTATCATGCATTCCTGTTGCTCACCATTAACAAATGATCAAGTCACTATGACTTTCACTATGACTTTATGTAATTAGTTCACACCATAGACTGTATACAGAGGTTCACACTTGATAGATCATCAGTTAAGGAAAGTTGATTCACAATTATTTTATACATTCATTGGTATGCAACCAAAATAACTTGATTTCTCTAACATAATACTTTATTTCAGGACCAGTGGAGTGTAGCACAGTAGAAAAAAGATGCACTAAACCCACAAATTAATGCATGTAGAAAGTAACTTTGACTTTACATTAACTAATGATCTATTAAGTGTGAACTAATCACATAAAGTCATAGTGACCTGATAGATGAATTCATGATACATCCTGTATTAATAATGCATTAAATCACGAGTCACGCGATAGTTAAGCATTACTTAATCATATGATTTATGGACTTATTTATAAATTCGTACCAAACATTTGATAGCTCTATAAATCTTCCTCTTACTTCCTCAGATGACTGTGGTGACTCTCTCTCCACACTGTATGGGTCTCTGTCTTTCCAGAGATTCACACACCAATCTTTTCCAAAGATCCCCTCTATGGTGGGCGACCCGTACCCGGACACTGAGAAAACGTGAAACAATTAAAGTAGAACAGGGAAACACGTCAGTCAACACAGAAACAATGCAGATGATTTCTATTCAAATCATCTGAGCGGTTTACCATGAGCGTCCCCCCCGTCTCCGTGGCAGACGGTTTGTACACCTACGCTGCGATAACTTTTACACAACCTGGGAGAGTCGCTTCTCACAATCGTCGCTTCGCACTCCAGACTGTTTACTTTCTCTGCCAGCGCGGAATTAGCAACCAGGAGCTGAGACAAGCCTAGCCGGAGCTTAGCCGAGTCTTCGTCCACCAGCTTGCAGACTTGACTAAGGGCAGACCTGGCCATCGTCTCCATGATGGCGGAGAGCTGTGTGTAAAAAGAGAGGCGGCTCGCCATCGCTGATGCTGGCTGTAACAACAACCCTCTTCACCAGCTAGAGAGACAAAGTATGAGTAGGCTGCAATCCAACAAGCGACACTGTATTGAATGCATTAGCTAGCTGCACACGTAGCTAATGAAGCTAATTTGAGCTAACGCTACTCGCAAAGCGGGACCCAAATAAATGTAGCAACCGTGACGTGTTTCCGGCGGATGTAACCGGTCAGCTGCGTTGGATTACAAGGCTTCCTGGTTCGCGAGGGAAATCGATGTGTTTTCTCCGTTTTCTCTCATAAATGATCTTAAATGCAGAGTGCTTCCTCTCGTATCAACGTACATTTCAGTCGACGTGATCCGGTACAACCGCAGCTACGAACATGAACACGGAGAAGGACTTTTCGCCTCTGACGCCCAACATTGTCAGGGCTTTGAATGACAAACTGTACGAGAAGAGGAAAGTCGCGGCACTAGAAATTGAGAAACTGGTGCGGGAGTTTGTGGCTCAGAACAGCTCTACTCAAATCAGACATGTTATCCAGATCCTGGCCTCGGAGTTTGCGCTTTCCCAGCACCCCCACAGCCGGAAGGGGGGTCTCATTGGACTGGCAGCTTGCTCCATCGCCCTCGGCAAGGACTCGGGTCTGTATCTGAAGGAGCTTATTGAGCCGGTACTCACGTGTTTTAATGACTCAGACAGCCGTTTGCGCTACTATGCCTGCGAGGCCCTCTATAATATAGTCAAGGTGGCCAGGGGAGCTGTGCTGCCCCACTTCAACCTGCTCTTTGATGGTCTCAGCAAGCTTGCAGCAGACCCAGACCCCAATGTGAAAAGTGGATCGGAACTCCTGGACAGACTGCTGAAAGACATTGTGACAGAAAGTAACAAGTTTGACTTAGTGGCGTTTGTCCCCCTTCTCAGAGAGAGAATCTACTCCAATAATCAATATGCTCGGCAGTTTATTATTTCCTGGATCCATGTTCTGGAGTCTGTGCCAAACATCAACCTGTTAGAGTACCTCCCTGAGATCCTGGATGGGCTCTTCCAGATCCTAGGAGACAACAGCAAGGAGATCCGTAGAACGTGTGAGGTGGTGCTTGGCGAGTTTTTGAAGGAGATCAAGAAGACGCCCTCCAGTGTGAAATTTGCTGAGATGGCCAACATCCTGGTCATCCACTGCCAGGTTGCGGATGAAACAAAACTCACAAACGACCTTATCCAGCTTACGGCTATGACCTGGATGAGAGAGTTTATCCAGCTTGCAGGCAGAGTGGTTCTCCCCTACTCCTCTGGCATCCTAACTGCGGTGCTGCCTTGCCTTTCCTACGATGACAGAAAGAAGAATACCAAAGAAGCAGCCAGTGCCTGTAATCACAGTCTGATGAAGCTGGTGACTCCTGAGGATGACGAGGAAGAGGAGAAAAGTGGAAATGCAGGTTCCGTGGAAGACGGCCAGCCGAAGACGGAGGCAGACAGCAATGATATGCTGAATGCGTCGCAGGAATCTGTTGGTTTCAGTAATATCAGCTTCTTCACTCCGGCGAGTGCTGACAGGCCTCAGGTCATTCTGGACCTGGACGGTATTGTTCAGGTGTTGGACCGACACCTCCACGACTCGGCCACTGGCATGATGACCCGCATAGCTGTGCTCAAATGGCTCTACCATCTCTACATCAAGACACCACGCAAAATGTTTTGCCACACGGACAGCCTGTTTCCCATGCTGTTGAAAACACTGTCCGACGAGTCTGATGAGGTGATACTGAAAGATCTGGAGGTGTTAGCTGAGATAGCTTCATCTCCTGCTGGCCAAACGGACCAAGTCGGCTCCTGCGACAGCACTGACCACAAACTGGAGCTCAAGGTCCCAGAGGGTGCCAAGCCAGGACAGCAGCCCAGCACGGACTCCAGAGCGGTGGACTCGTCCCCCTCCACTCCCAGTATGAACTCCTATTTTTACAAGTTCATGATCAACCTGCTGAAACGCTTCAGTCTGGAGAGGAAGCTTCTGGAGAACCGAGGCGCTTTCATCATCCGGCAGCTCTGTCTGTTGCTTCATGCGGAGAACATCTTCCACTCCATGGCGGACATCTTGCTGAAGGAGGAGGACCTCAAATTTGCATCCACCATGGTTCAGACGCTCAACACCATCCTGCTCACCTCGGCGGAGCTTTTCCAGTTACGCAACCAGCTGAAAGACCTCCGCTCTCAGGAGAGCTGCGCCTTGTTTTGCTGCCTGTATCGTTCCTGGTGCCACAACCCCGTGGCCACCGTGTCGCTCTGTTTCCTCACGCAGAACTACAAACACGCCTATGACCTCATCCAGAAGTTTGGAGATCTTGAGGTGACCGTAGACTTCCTGATGGAGGTCGACAAGTTGGTACAACTCATTGAAAGCCCCATTTTCACCTACCTGCGCCTGCAGCTCCTCGATGTGGAGAACAACCCTTACCTGATAAAGGCCCTGTACGGCCTGCTGATGCTGCTGCCACAGAGCCAGGCCTTCCAGCTGCTCTCCCACCGCTTGCGTTGTGTCCCCAACCCTGAGCTCATGAGGACTGTGGATGAGTCCAAGTATATGGACTCCAAACACCAAGTGGTCTCCAAACGTGCCTCTCACACTCAGATGGATTACAATGAGCTGCTCCAGCATTTTGACCGTGTTCAGAGCAAACACCTAGAGGTCCGACACCAACGCTCTGGACGTGCCTCTGATCACCCTGACAGGAAGCTGATGTGAAGTTACTGTGTCATAGTGACCTCTGGCACTTAATGGACAGCGAGGAGGGAAAAAAAATGTTAAGGACAAGAGCAATATGTTCTGTAAAAGATTATGATGTTGAAGCCAAAAAGTATTAATTATGATTTAAAAACTCTTATCTTATCAGAGCACCGGATTGTGAAGAAACAATGAGTTGTTTGTAAATTGAGAATGTTATGTAACAGTAAAAAAACAAACAATTTTTAACAGAAAAAAATTGAATACACTTCACACATGCAAATGAATAGTGACTACTTTCTGTGAAGATTTGAAGAATGAACATACAATCTCATACATCATAATTTGAGCGGTGGCTTCGATGCTAATTGAAATGTTCACAGTGTTTTGAGTGAATCTGACATGGATTATAGTGTTTAATAGCACACCTCTGTCATTTAATGTCCATGTGAACCACAGTATTTTCATGGTGTATCCTGTTGAGCAGTATGAATAGAGCATGCATTCAGGGTTGCCTTAATCTCTTATCAGCCAGAAAAAAAAAAGAAAATCTCAAGTGTAGAGTATTGACCCAGCTCAACTGAGATTTTAAACTTTGGAAGCCATCGATGACTGAAAACTGGCACTAATTCTGGGTAGGTCCACACCTCCAGCTTTTAATTCCATTTCGTTCTTATATATTCTTCAGCTAATGTGTATTTCTTCTTGTACAGTACTCGTTTGTCTTGCATTCTTGAAAAAGATTCACACTTTTGTAATTGCTGTGTGAAAATCAATAAAGTGGACCACGTGATTAAACTTTTTTTCTATATCTGTGTATTAACCAAAATTTATGTCATTAGAAGTACTAGTTAAAAGTGTGTCTGAGGGGAGAAGAAAGCAGCAGACACATACTACTAATGACCCTGTTCCTGCCTGTGTTGCAGTACATGCTGCATAACCTGCAGCCTTTTGAAAATGCTCCAGTCGATTATTATTATAATTGGGCTTAAATAGGTCAAGCTCCTAATGTACACTATTAAATCATTTTACTTCTTTAAAATGTGTAAATGCATTGTGTTCACTTTGTCTAGGTTTGTATTGTGATTTATGATTATGTAATACAGACAGAACTCTATGGAAGCACAGCAAATAGCTTTTAAGAGGGTTTCCTTTATCTGTTTAAATGCTTATTTAACCTTTAAAATAGACCATACACAGTTTTGACTGTACTGAAATTTACACAAATATATGTACATTAAAAGGAATTGTATCTTAGACTTGTTTTTACTTGACCCAAATGATCCAGTGACAGTAACCAAAAACCACTTTCCTTATTTAACTACATGGAGGCATAAAACAAATTTAAACTCAACTTTAACATAAATAAATACTGCATTACAAGATGACCTGCATTGATTTCAATGGAAAAGTGCCATAGAGCTAATTCTTTTAGCAGCATGTTTTGATACTGAGCTGAAAACCTGCCTTTAATGTGCGTGTTTATTTGTGGTGAAACTAGAGGAGCTGGGTCTCTCCTCTCTCTCTCTCCTGCTGCATGACTATATGTAGTTGAACACCCATGGTACATGCAGAGGGAATAAAGGCTTTACTGCCTGGTAGAAACCAATCAGTGCTGCATTGAATTTCACAGATGGAGGTTGACATGTCATGTCAGGCTGTGGACGATTCCTGCTGCGCTGTGTGTGGGGAAATCTTCCTGGCTTCAGTGGTCCTCTGCTGCATCGATTGTGATCGTAGCTTTTGTACCAGTTGTTTAGAACAGTTCTGGATACAACATGGTATTAGAGAGTGTCCTCTGTGCTTTAAAGAGAGACCTGGATTTCCACATAAATCATGTGAAGCACATGGGGAGCGACTGCTTCTTGTCTGTGTAGCTGATCTGGAGCCTGTCTGCTCTACGTGCAACAGATCAGGCCTGCACGTGAATCACAGAGTGTATCCAATAAAGGAGGCATTCAGGGATCATAAGGTAAGCTGAATAAAAAAAATCATTCTATTCTTTCTATTAAAAAGTGTTGAGCATAAATTTGCTAATAGATTTTCACTACGTGTAAACTACTTCAACTTGAAGGATGATCTGTATTATTCCCAGCCATTATGAAGACACAACATGTTGGAAATTGAAAATTAGACCTAGATAACCTGTACAGTCTTGCAATGAAAAACATGACATAGAAAACTTCAGTTTCACAACTAAGGACTCCCTGCTACTTCCCATGGGCCCCGTGGGCTGTGCACTGTAGTATAATGTCTGTCAGCCTCTTCTTTATTTCTGTTTGCCTCTGTGTGAGATGCACACAGAAACCCACACAGCAAAGCAATCCATCAGTGTTTTCCTAAGTAACTTAATCTTTACCACTTAGAAACTATTTTCAGTTTGTGCTCAACAAATGACTATTCTGAAGATTAAAACAGCTCAAAGATTAAAAACAAAAACAGCTATTAATGTACCTACTTTAACCAGAACAGCTTTTCAACCCTAACTTTAAAGGACATTATGTAAATTGTTGTTTGGAAATATTTAAAACACATAAAGCTGACTTCAGATAAAAGAAATGCACGTTAAAAGAAATATCTGTCATCTGCCGAGTGGCTGCATGCAGAGCCACTACTAACCTGGCATGGCCGTAGTGTGTGTGTGTGTGTGTGTGTGTGTGGGGGGGGGGATTGTTGACTCTTTTGGCTGTTCACTGTTACACTATTAATGGCTCTGAACTGCTGAAGGAATCCAATTTTCACTTTGGCATCTTCACAAGACTTATTTGGTCAGAGATTGCTCTGGGTGGTTGAGTAAAAATAAAGTTTTCCTACTCACAATGTATTGTAGACCAAATGACTCTTATTGAACTCTTTATCTGTAATTTATGAAATGATGACATAGCTATGTCTGGCTGTGATATGTTAGAAGGCTTCTATGGGATTGTAAACATACAAATACGATTATACCTGACCTGATACCTGTCTATACTTTATTATTGTAAAACTTGGCATAATAATATCTAAAGTAATGCCAATATACGGGATCGTGTAGCTAATGTATGCTTGCTAAAGATACAGTGCACAACAACACAAATGTTCCACCTGCATGGTTTAAAGATGACTGTGAACCCTAACAGCATGTGTCAGATGTAAGCGTTGAAGCAGCACTGGTCTACACAGTGTTTTCTAATGGCAGGATTGTGTTACCTTTCTCTCTCTATCTACACACTCTTGCCCTATTTCTGGCACCGCATTTATTCTAGTAAACTAACACCCACAACAAAATACTGGGTTAGAGTACAAACAGGGTCAGCTTACTGTTAAATTCTCTTGAAATTAACAAATTAACCTTTAAGACGACCATGCTACTGTGTACACACTGTGCTTTGAAATAAATACCCTCTATTTGCCCTTAAGCACCGTTTTATTCCAGAAGTGGGATTTGAAAATAACCACGTGTCAATTCTTAACAACCTTTTGCCCAAAGCTAAACTTGAATGTGAAAATATCCCAATGGTCAGCAGGAGGACATTTCTTTACCTACATAACTTCAGTCCAAATAGATTACTTCTGTCTATTTATATCCTCACCCTGAGTCTTTTTTTGGACATTGTTTCTCTGTGAACTCTTTTATTACACTGTGAACAGACTCATAACATACCATACTCTCTTCTGTCATCATTGGATTAGTCAGGCTAATTTTTGCTCTGTGCTGTACAGATACAGTGTCTTAAATGTTGAGCCAATTCACCAATTTTTTTTTTTGGTGTGGTGTTTATTTGAGAACACGCGATGTGCATGCTCAGCACAACAGAGCATAACACGGGATATGCCTTTGGGAGCTGAGGTATCAACACTTATTTCTGAGGTCAAGATGAGGTAGCCTTCCAGAGAAATGGGAGGGGCCTCGAATCCTGCCTTCTCATCAAAGCCCTGTGACGAAGAATGGCCACCAGACGTGCTCATCTAGAGGATGACCTTTCCTGTCCAATTTGTGGACATATTCTCAGTCAGCCAGTGGTGCTCAATTGCAGACACAGATTCTGTAAAGCCTGTCTAAAAGACAGCTGGGAGACACAAGGCAGCGAGGATTCACACTACTGTCCTCTGTGCTGGCGCTGTGCCTCCATGGATCAAATCGTGGTGAGCTCTGTGCTGGAGAAGTCCTGTGAATCCTTCAAGCAGGACAGAAGCAAGAATGACCCAGAGGCTTGTAAGGAGCATGGAGAAAAGCTCACATTGTTCTGTTTGGAGGACTTGGAGCCAATCTGTGGTATATGTGGGAAAGCAGCTGCACACACTGGGCACAGGCTCTATCCCATTGGGGAAGGTGCTCATGACTGTAAGGTGAGTTAAATTTACAGGGTTGGTCATCCCAGCATTTCAAAGTGATAGCATATTTTCATTGTTTGAGCTGCATATCTACAGCATCAACTAATTTACCAAAAACCTTTGATGATTACAGCTGTAATGAATGAGGATGACACATATTTCGAAATATCTGTCACATTGTTTGGATGCTGAATTTGATGTATGTCTGTATAGACTAGTATCTAAGGTCAACGATATAACCATACCCACAACATTTGGGCGAGCCTTCAAAATTAAAATGGGAAGATAATTCAATTAATTTGTCAATCATAATTGATCAGCATGACTGGTTATTTTTTTAAATGTACAAATGAAATCTCAAAGGCTATCCATCATTCAGTAAATAGATGAAGTGGCACTTTGTACCTGGACATTGTTTTAATGTACAGCTGGCAACGTTTTGAAAATACATTATAATATATATGTGTTTTTCACCTATTTTATTTTATTACTCCCTCTGTGCTTCTCTAAGCATGATATGTTTGTGAAGGTGTTTGGCAGATTACATTCACATTCTAATAATAGATTTATATTTTTGGTGTGCTGTTTCCATGGGGGTCCAGAGAGGACTGAAACTCGATTCCCAAAAGGTTTCTGCGACGTTTCATTCTACTCCTGCCCTCTTCGGCCTTCTCACGAGAACAGAAAAACCTTGAGTACTAATGTGAAATGAATCGTTTGTTTGCCATATTGTGTCTCCGTCTTGATTCAAAGTTGCATGAGCTCAATTCTGCTCATGTTACCAGGACATTAGATAATTTTCCATGCATTTGCCCCTTTAATTTGATGCTGCTGTATTGTGGAGCTTACAGGGAATGCTGCCATGGAAGAGTATGTGGCAGCTGAAAGCCCCCACATTGTGTGACAGCTGGGCCATCTGCCAGACTGACCTTGTTTATAAATGTTGATGCCCTGTCACTGACTTTTTTTAGGAGGAACTGAAGAGTGCGCTGTTGCCTTTGAAAGAGAAGTTGCAGGTCTACAAGAAGCGCAAAAATGGCCTGTGAGGAAATGGCAGAACATGTCAAGGTACTGTCAGTTCCATCAGTACATCATGTTACTTTGAACGTACTAGAGCCAAGGTGTGGAGGCAATGATTACCTATCAATCACGTTTCTTTCCAGAAACAGGCTGAACATACCGAAACACAGATCAAAGAGGAATTTGAAGCCCTTCATAATTTCCTGAAGGAGCAGGAGGCTGCCAGACTTTCAGCTTTAAATGCTGAGAAGGATCAGAAGAATCTAATGGTTAACCAGAGGTTTGAGGAGATGAGCAGTGAAATTACATCTCTCTCCAACACCATCAGATTAGTGGAACAGGAGATGAAATCTCAAGATATCCCATTTCTTAAGGTAGATGACACTGTCAGACAATTTGAAAAACAAATCTTAACCAGAAATGGTCTTAAGTTGTTCTTTTCAATTTTGTTTTCAGAATTACAAGGAAACAATAAGGAGGTAAGTGGTAATGCCACATCCAGGATCCATCTAAGCACATTTTCTAAGGAAAATATAGCTCTCAATAACTAACTGCTCTATCTTTTCAGAACTTGGCAACCTTCTCTTGAACCACAAATGATTGCTGGTGCTCTGATTGATGTGGCCAAGCACTTGGGCTCTCTGAAATATAAAGTGTGGGAGAAGATGAAGAGTATAGTTAAATATAGTGAGTTCCTCAAACAATAACTAGTCATGTTTTATTGACCAGTTCCTTTACTGCCCACTTTAGTAACTTCTCGTATTTTTTTTCTCTCAAGATCCTGTGATACTGGATCCAAACACCGCAGCTAACTGCTTCATCCTCTCAGAGGATCTCACAGTTGTGCAGAACTCCACCCAGATTTTCAAGCTGCCAGACAACCCAGAACGCTTTGACATCAGCGCTGAGATGCTGGCTGCTGAGAGCTATACCTCTGGACGCCACAGCTGGGATGTGGAGGTAAAGGACAACACCTACTGGGTGGTGGGAGTAGCCAGCGAGTCCATCAACAGGAAGGGTAAACATGTGCTGACACCAGCAGAGGGATTCTGGACTATAAGGTTTCGCAACGGAGAGCACAAGGCCTGCACTGCACCATGGGAGCCGCTGAACATGACTAAGAAGCCAGAAGTGATAAGAATAGTTTTAGACATGGACAGATGCAAGGTGACATTTTATAACCCTGGAGAGAGAACACCTCTCTACACCTTCAAAGATATAATCACACCCAGAGCCTTTCCCTACTTTTGCTCTGCCTGCAAAGAGCATCCACTGAAAATCCTACCCACAAGGATACTCTTGTCAACAGACAACTAATTCACATTGGAGTGAGACATATTGCCAACCATTGTTTGTATAAAAATCATCCTATGATGCTTGTGAAGGTTATTTTCTTAATGAATGACATGAAACAAACAGATAGCTTTTAAAATATTTAATTTGAGTTACAACAGAAACTGTACTCTGGAAGATTGGAAATTGTAAATAGCCTTAATACCCATATATTACACTGATAAGATGTGTTACATAAAATGAGTCACCTGTGTGACTCAGCTTTGCATGACACAAAATCACTACTGTGATATTCACAATATTTTGAGCTCCTTTCCAAGAAAAGCACTACAAATTGAAACACTATCTGATGTTTCATATAAGGCACATACAGTTACCAACTTTTTGTGTAATTGCAAACCTGTGCAAGTGTTGTTCAGAGGCTCAAATATGACAAGTGAGATTAGTTTTCCATTGCATTAAAAAAAATAAAAAAAATAAAACTATGGTTAGTGTTTTTAGTAATCATGTTGAAGTGTGTTCTTTCAGGCTCATAACACACGCCAGTAACTTCATAGCTTCACACTCAAGTATTGCTTAAACCTAAAATATATTCTTGCAGCATATTTCATTAATTGGAATCTACCCTGTAACAAAATTTGACTTGATCCTGACCACATTATTGTAACATGTATTCCATTTCAAATGGGTTGTGGGAGATTCCCACTCTGTGTGCGGTGATGCTCAAAGGCTTTTTGAGGTGTTCATTTAATAATTAAAAACAAGTTATTAAAAGGGTAAAAAAAAATGCCCTCACATTATGTCCTGGTGCGTTACTCATACAGTGTTAAAACATCATATGTAACAATACTCTGTCTATTTAAGTAGTCCTCTCAACTGTTCCCTGAAAGGTTAAAATCCTGGCATGTGGTGCACCAAGACTGACTGATCCCGACACCAGCATATGTTATCCTCTCTCTACAGCATCTCTTTAACTGAGGCACAATGACTGCCCTGCTATGGCCTCCATGTCATAGAGACATTCTTCCCTCCGCTATGGCATTGTATAGCTCCTCGTCTACAGCCTCATACGACGCAGCTCTAGTGTTCAAAAAGTATATCTGGTCAGTGGTGAGACGTGGGTCATATCCCTCACTCTGCAGCCTGGTTTTCTGGATTTTAAATGTACCTATGCAGGAAGCGGAGACACGTAAAATTCATTAGGATTTGTGGATATGAAATCATCAGTGATGGTTAACATTTTTATGAGCTCAGGAGGGATATTAGGATAATGTACCTGTGGTGTCCACATGTGGGGAGATTCGCAGAAACACGGGGCGAGCATAAGAGGGAAGAGCGTGCTGGACTTTCTGCAAGAAACCTTTGCAGTCAAAACTCCCTGTAGTGTCTGCAATGGCAGCCATGCCTGCCTTACCTTCCACACCTAGTATGACACACATTGAGATAAATGCTTGTCAAGTAGTGAGTACAGGCAAAAGCAATATGCATTAAAAGAGAAATGAGATGCTGAAGAGCATACAAAGTTAACCATCACCTGGCACTGCCACGCCATACACAGCCACATCAGTCTGACCCAGAAGACTGCTGAGTACGCCCTCCACCTCGGTGGTGGAGACATTTTCTCCTCGCCAGCGGAACGTGTCTCCGCCGCGGTCACGGAAGTACATGTAGCCCATTTCATCCATCACCAGCACGTCACCTTGGGTAGACATATAGATAGCAAGACCTTGGGTCAAAAACTCCACGTCTGGTCAAAGTATGGCTAAACAATCATAACACATTACCCCTACTGAGCGGTGACAACGATACTTTAGCAATCCGAGATTACCTATATTTTGTATATTTTGTGTTTTATCTTGAACGTTTAAAAAGACTCATTGCACATTTTTTAAATGAGCACTGCAAGCTGTGTTGAGTGTTATGACGCATTATAACAGCAACGTATATTTATTTTGAGAAGGATTGGTAACCTGATAAATACGCAGAATCATTTTTCTTGAACACATTGTTAGCTATTTTCTTCCTTGTAGCATCCTGGTTAGCGTAGCCATCGAAACGCCGTAAAGGGTCCTGTTGGTTGATACGGCCCACCAGAAGCCCTGGCTCTCCTGCAAGACATGGATGAGTCTCATGGGGTTCTTTCAGAAGATCAACACAGTAAATCAATTACACACATCTAGAAAAACATCCTTATTGTAACATTAGTATTAGTTACCAGGGCGGCAAGGCACACAGAGCCCCCGGCTGTCACGAACCAGCTCCATGCTGTCCTCGTCCACCATCACCAGACGGATTGGGTACACGTTGGGGAGAATGCGACTGTTGAATCCACAGGCTCCCACCTGGCAGGACAGAAATCTGATAAGCTTTGCTCCAATTCACATTTGATCAGCATAGACGCAGACAAGTAACACAGTGATTGCTGACCTTGCCATCCATGTTGGCAATGCTGCAGTTGCACTCAGTTGCTCCATAGAACTCGCCAATCTGCGCCACCCCAAAACGCTCTGTGAAGGCCTCCCACACACTGGGGCGTAACCCATTCCCCACTGCCAGCCGAACTTTGTGCTCTTTTTCTGAAGGGCGTACTGGCTGAGACAGCAGGTAGCGGCAGATTTCCCCGATATACTGCACCACCTACAACGGGAGAGCAGTCTTGTTATTGTGGCTCGTTGAAAGTTAATGTTTTATAGTTATTGATTTCATAAAATATGGCACTTCTCAATATTTTCCAAGCATAAGCCCTTACAGTGCAGTTGTACTTAATGCAGTCTTCCCAGAAGCGGCTGGCAGAGAATTTCTTCTTCACTACCACAGTGAGGCCATGGATCAGACACTGACCGACTCCCATGATATTACCTGGCAAGAAGAGAAAGCTGACACTTTGGTTATGCAAACCTAAAAGAGAAAACTGTATTCATCGAGAGCTGGAGCCTGCCATCATATACAGTACCTGCTGAGTGATAGAGGGGCAGGCAGTCATAGATGATGTCGATGGGGCTCATGCGAAAGGCAAAATACCCAAAAGCAGCAATTCTGTAGTAACTGTTGTGGGATCACAGGAGAGATTGTCAGACATCTATCATTAACTGTAACTATTTTGGAGAGGGATGCCTTTCTGTGAGTAACGTACCGACTGTGTACCACGATGGCAGCCTTGGGCATTCCTGTGGTGCCAGATGTGTAAATATAAAACAGACGGTCTGCAGAAGAGAATGCAATAGAGCATTACAATTGCACACTGCAAGTTTAAGATCCATGCAGGTGTCTTCACAGCATTTCAGTCACTGTTGAAATGCCATCAGTGAACCCAAAGAGTGACACTTAGTCATTGTTTTCATTCCACCTCATGTTTTCCTGGGCAACACAGACCTCTAGTTTTATTGTTAGGGTATATCTGGGGCTCACACCTTTCAAGCTGACTTTTATATTCATTCATCAAAGACAGATTTACTACTGTAGGGGTGTAAAGAGTCCCCGATACGAATCTGTATCCGGTTGTATTATCACAGATACGACTACACTGATACACGGACCCCTTGATCGATCTAAGTGGACCAAGAATCGGCTGATGGCCCGGTTCTAATGTTACGATCAATATCAACATCATTAATATCAATACAATGTGGATATTATGGAATGTACCAGCTGCGTTCTGTGAATCATCCATCCACGTATGCATTCATAAACATGTAAGTAGACTGATAGAAATATATATAGATATGTATTTCGGTGTGTTAAGATTACACTGACATGTATATGTTCTAAGATGTTCATTTAGAATATACGACATTAGTATAAAAGTCAGCTAGCCGCAACACTAATATTGTGTTCATATGTGTACTCAAGTAATACTGTATATGATTATTATTGCAGTGTCCACAATGGCTGAGTTACTGTCTCTAAGATTACAGCAGCAAGGAGGCGGTTTCATTTAATATTGAGCTGATGTGTTTGTTATTTGGTTAAACGTGGCTAGCTAATGAAGTTAAAGTTATACTATTATATTAGCATGTCCTAGCTTTGCTATTCCCTGGTCCCTTTTCCGAAATATATATTTATTTGAATTCAAAATGACTCATAGCTCTCAAAGGTCGGCAGTGCTAAGTATTCAACTCATCACCCTTCAGTCACATAATTACTGGGAATCAATTTCAGTTCCGAAACTAAACAATAGAGTGAATAAATTAATAAAAAAACATCAGGCCATAATCAAAACACAGTATAAGGAAAGTATAAGTTTAAATAGATAACTACTAATTAACCTACAGATCAAGTCTTACAGAGTCACAGTTGAGTTCAGTGATAGAGAAGGTACCCACCGTTCATGCCTTTGGGGGGAACACAAGGTGAAGGGGGATGTCTAGGCGAAGAGGCTAAAATTGGGTCCAGAGGTTGAGCACCCAGTCGGGCCTGATGTTCTGCACTGAGGTCTCCTCCTGTACTAAACCGTACCATGGACTGGCTGATGGAGGAACTGATCTCCAGCATGGCTGACATTGAGTAAGAGAAACAAGAGGGAAATAGGAAGAGAGGACACCAGTCAGGTTAGAAAATACTGTAAATACATTTTTTTTTATATATTTTGAGTGAAATTAATGTAATTATATGCTGCAACAATGAGACTTCATTGAATGATTTTTATTTTATTTCTAAAGTAAGCCATGATGCCTACAAAAGTAAAGAAATTAAAACATCACCGAACTGGGTGACAACATTAAAAGGAACACGCCGACTTATTGGGAATTTAGCTTATTCACCGTAACCCCCAGAGTAAGACAAGTCGATACATACCCTTCTCATCTCCGTGCGTGCTGTAACGCTGTCTGATGGCTCCAGCATTAGCTTAGCCCAGCACAGATCCTGCAGGTAACTGGTTCCAACTAGCCTACTGCTCCGAATTGTGACAAAAGTGACAAAATAACGCCAACATGTTCCTGTTTACATGTTGTGATTTGTAGAGTCTAGCGTGTACAAAAACAACGTAACATGAGACACAGCCATCTTCTATCCGTAAAGAAACCGGGAACTATATTCTCAGACAGGCTTGCTGCGAGCATATCCACTCACGCAAATACTATATTCTTCCGCCTCCAGAATATAGTTCCCGGTTTGTTTACGGTTAGAAAAGGACGGCTGTTAATCATCGATACGCTTCTGCTAACGTTCTACAAATCACAACATGTAAATAGGAACAGGCTATGTTCGCGATATTATCACTATCGAGCAGTAGGATTACTGGAACCACTCACCTGCCTGTTCTGTGATGGGCTGATGCCGCTGGAGCCGTCAGACAGCGTTACAGCACGCACGAAGATGAGAAGGGTATGTATCGACTTATCTTACTCTGGGGGTTACGGTGAATAAGCTAAATTCCCAATAAGTCGGCGTGTTCCTTTAAGACAAAAGCAGAGAAAACTGACAACTGAGAAATAAATAGAGTGCTTTTTAAACAATACAAACATTGTTAAGTAAATATAGTAAAGTCAAACACAGAAGCCACAGAGACAAAGGAGTGACAGGATTGTATTGTAACAGAGAACCAACACAATCAAATGTTAACTAACTTCAAAAATAGATGGCAATGTGATCACCAACAGCATGCCCTGGCCACATGACATGCTGGAGACACAGTCATTATCACAGTTTATGTTCCACACCAAAATTAATATTAAAGTGTGACACCGCAGGAGGAAGTGCTGACCACCTTGTGATGTTACACACAAAATGTTATTGAAACAAGAAATGTGTTGCTGATTTCAGATATAATTTCACTTTTAAATACTTTGCTGATTAAGAGGTAAGATAGTATCCTGTAAAATAGCATTTTAGAAGGCACCCCTACATGTATACAGAATTAACAACTACTTTCTTAATGGGATTTTTCCTACCTTGTTTAACACATTCTTACCATCAGCAAGCTCAGCTCCGAACACAATAGCCCGTGACCCTGACACCCCGATACAGTGCAGGAGGGAATCATGGCGGAGGTTGAAGTTGATGAGTGCAGCTTCCACCCCAACTTTGGCCAAGCCCAGCCAAAGCGCCACCTGTAACGGCCTGCTTTCCATGAAGAGGGCCACCACATCCCCTGAGACCCAACCCTGACCTCTTGCCCAGTGGGCCACTGCATTAGACAACTCGTCCAGCTGGCTGAACGTCCATGTTTCCCCTGTGGCCTCATAGATCAGTGCTGGTTTATTTGGGTGCCGTTTTACTGTCTGGGCGAATATGGAAGGAATGTTACTTCCATTGCGCATGTAGCGCCATAAAGCCATCTTCACTCTCAACAGCACATACAGGCCACTGGTGAGGGTCAAAGGAGGGAGACAATGAGACATTAGGTAAGCAAGGATGTAAACCCAAAAGCTTGATATATTTGGGCATATTTATCTTACATGATGTCTCTCTTGGCGGTGCGTGCTGCAATGTAGAAGTATTTCCAGCTTCTCGTGCCCAGATAAATTCCAAGGCCTGCTGCTAGACTCCAGGACCAGGACACCCCGAAGAGACGCAATAGTCCCATGGACCCCAGAGAGGCTGAGACACTCACCGCATTGTGCATTCTTGTCATGGAGGAAATGGAGAAAGATGGGCTTTTAGGATAGAATGGGCATTTAAGCTGATGCCCACTTAGGTTTTACTCAGGAGGTTTAATTAACTTACTGTACGTTAGTTCAGGCTGGTACACATAAATAGGCTACAAACTTTGTTTTAAGATGACGTGAATAGCTAAAACAACTAGCCCTAACAGTTATATAAAAGCCAGGAGCAGGGTTACAGCTAACACACATCAACCAGCTCACATTTAAGCAGTAACGTTACATAAACAGGCATCACTACAGGTCAAATAACGTAACGTTATGACCGTCAACCTAAACGCAATATCTACATCCATGCATAGCACGTAACTCACCTACGATTCAATAGACAGAAACTACGTCACCTTTCACCCGATAACCCCGCCGCTCAGCACAACTTTTGCGGAAACTATCGAGTATTGAAATCTTCCTCCGGATGTCGACAGCGTCGAGGAGATATTCAATATATCGTTTTTTAAAGGAAACCAGTAGTTTTTGTGTTAAAACAGTTTTACAGTTTACGTTAGCGCGGTTGTTGTTAACGTTAAATAACGTTAGGGCTAGTAAACGACTTGCATTCAAACGATATTTAGAAATATGTCAAACGTACGTGAGCGAGTCCTGTAGGCTGACATCTACGGGGTAGAGTTCATTATTTGGGCCCGAAATGCAAGAGTGATCGAAAACTCTATGAGAGCACTGAAATGCAGAGCGAATCAGGCTATTTTCTGTACTCCATATTGAATAGAGTCATTGCCAAAAAAGCACCGCCCACCCCGGGTGTGAGGCTTCTCCAGCAGCTCAGCCATTTGCTACATGCGGCGCTTGTCAAGCTTTTCTCAATTTTGATTGGACAATAATAACCCCGCCCAATTGCCCAACCACCCGATTTGCAGGTGGCTGCTATTGATAGTGGCACCGGCACAGACTACTAACTACATTTTGGGAAATGTTGGGAAAGTCTGTTTTCAGCCCTTGTTCACACTGCTGCCGTGTAGATGCTTGGCTTGCTGAATATGGACCTTACTGAGCCCTGTTAAAAAATAACACAGCAAAGTAAAATAATTTCACAACACACAAATACTTTATTTCAGTAGGAGGAAAAAGTCCAAGAGCAACATGGTCAGGCCTGCCTGTGTGTGTCTGCACAGAACCTATTTTCTGTAACTGTGGGTCTCTGTGTGTAGAAAGCACAACAAAGTCTGAAAAGCACTGCCTTCCTCAGTAAGATGTACACCCAAGGGTCCAAGATCTGATTCCAAGAGGCCATACGTAAGCCCAGAAGAATAAATCCATCTTTCTCATGGGTTGATGTTCTTTGATTGAACTGCATCACAAGAATATGGATCTATATTTAAGGACACACACAGAATCACTCATGAGGTGTATTACTTTATCATCTACAATATTCTTAAAAAATACCTTCTAAAACAAATTCTGCAATCTAAAAAGAGCAAGTTGCTACTCACAAGAAAGGGGCTCCAGCATACACAGGAAACCACAGTGATCACTGCCAGTTGCGCCATCATCTCTACATCCAACGAACAAAACAAGGAGGAAGACGTGGACGATGTACGACGAGCGCAGTGAGCTGCTGATTTTGTATTTAAATTGTGGGACTTCATTCTGGCTTGCAGCAATGCCAGACCACTCAGGATGTTGCAGAGTAGGGAAAGAACAAGTGCAGTGAGGCCCAGGCATGAGAAGGCCACAGCCAGGTTGGTGTCAGCTGTAGACTGTGGACCATGGATAGGCAAGAAACACCATGTCCCAGGAGACTGGATAGTGTAATTCCCCACAGCACATAAAGGTAGAACTGCCAGCACAAGTGCAAGAGAGGACAGAAATAACACAACTCGCCATACATGAGCCAATGTGATCATAGCAGCGTGGAAAAAGGGCTGGGTGATGGCCACACAGCGCTCCACTGCCATGGCACAACCCAACAGCAAAGGGCATAAGCCAAAAAACACCATACTTGCCCCAAAAATTTGACAGAATTCTTTGTTGGGCTTCTCGGCCTGTATTTTATACCTCTGATCTATGTGCAGATACAAAGCAAAGGCGCCTAAGATCATATGACCTGCGAGGTCAGCCAAAAGCAAAGCCACTGTTAGTAACATAAATGGTGCTTTGGATTTGCGGCGGAATCGGACTCGGGACTTAGCCAGGATGCCCAGAGCCGTGAGGTTGGAGATGGCGCCAAATGTCATAGTGAAGCAGGACATCCCTAAACCTGAAGAGTTGACCGGTGGCCAGGTGCTGTTGTTCAACCAGGGACTTAGCTGTTCAGAAGAGTTGATTTTCAGGTTCTGGTGTAGGATGGACGGCGTAGAAGAGGTAGAAAACAAAGTAACGAGTATGGGCGGTGTCCTCATCTTCAGTGTCATCTACAGAGATTTACAAGCAAAGTTAAAATACTTTAAGGTGTCTCAAGTAATTCACAGACAGCAGGACAACGGAGATATCTTAAATGCAAAATTGTATACTAATGAATGCTATAATAAATGCTTCTCTGGGCCTCTCAAAAGCTGATTACAACAAGTGGTCTGCCAATAACCTGGGATTTAGACCTTAAGTAGAAGAGCTATTACTGCCGAGGCAATATTGAAGAGAAACCCTGCCATTTCTCATGAATGCACACTTAAAACAAAACAAAAAATGACATTCTTGACATTTGTAGGATATTTTAAGGATTGTGCAAGGTGTTATTGTCTTCACTACAGTTTACAGTCACAGAGATGGAAAGATTTGTACCGAGACACAATCATGACAAAGGCCTCATGCCGGGTTTGAATACAAAACATACTATATGCACCTTAGCCAAGTGGATGAGAAGAGGATTGTCAAAGCTTTAACAAACTTTACTGCCATTTGTGGTGTGGAGATGTAGGGAACTTAGGTAATTTCTGCTGATTTTATTTGATCGGTTTGCAGTAAACGGGCTCACCAGACATTGTGTATTTCACAAAATGTTCTTCGTTTCAACACATTTCGTTCCACTCTTCAGATCTCTCACCTGCCGTAATCCTACCTTGCTTATTTATCTTTTGCTCCTGCTCCACAACTCCTCACTTAGCTAGTTCCTTAACTCATTACTCCATTTCAGGTACTAGTATTTTGGTTTTTGCTGAGCTGTTATAATGCAATCAGTGTGCCTCAGTTTATCTGTGTTGGAAAGAGAGAGTTTGGGTTTTGAAATTGTGGATTACATAATAGCTTAGAATCAATCCCCTGTTTTTGAACTAGTTGCCATTTAAGATGCTTTGAACCAAAACTAAAGAGAAACAACAACTTATGGCACAACTGTCTTGTATTTGCTTTGCTACTTAATATTTGTTGTCATTCAAACTGTAACCAGGAGGATGTGCATTAGCAACGTTCATCCTGTTGTGATACTGCATGCATCAGCCACTATGCTTGATATTTGTAACAGGTTCATTGATTCTTACTCTCCACTGACTCAGCCTTTTCACAGAGGCACAGCAATAATGTGCACAGACTCTCTTAGTAGGCATACATGGATAGAATTCCTAGAAGAGCCCTCCAGTGGGTTCCAGGAGCAGAAATGTCTTTATATAAGAAAACAAGAAGTCAAAACTGCAGCTGAAATTGATCTGGTTCTTTTCCATCTTCTGACCAACAGAATCTTTTGAATCTCGAAACCTGTCTACTTTGTTAGCAACCTCCACATAAACTGTAAGACCTCCAAAGGCTAAAAAAGACCACTTGAAGCCTCAGGGAAAATTAATAAACGCCACAGTTTCTCCTTGTCTTCACCAGTAAATCACAGCTGATCAAGCAGTCCAGTTGTGTTCATATATTTATATTTATATTTAGCTTTTGCATTTATCTCTGTTACCTCTCTCTTACTTCATCAATAGGCTATGTACAGAGAGAAGTGTTTTCCCTGGAGCGTGCGATTTCAGGGGAACTGCATGATTAAAAGGAATTCAGGGGTTATAGCAAAAGAAAGTTGCCTTGTCGACCATGATATCATTTACCGTGACAGATTCTGTATCTTTTCTCAAACATCAAGGCTGCTCAACTTGTACATTTTTAATTTTTCACATTCCTTGTGACCAGGATAACTTATGCTTTGACTGAAATGTTATTTCACTATCTGACCTTCTCGTCTTATTTGTCTTCTGTAAGCTGTACCATACTGTATGAGCTGTTGTTTGTCATATTTGCAAATACAAATTTTAATAAAACATCAAGGCTGTTACTCCGAATCTCTTGTTTTATACTTCTTTTACTGTGTTCTTTAAACAGAACAAAATGTTTCTTAACAATGTAGGAATAATAAAGAAATGCCCAATTGGGGGTAGTGCTCCTTCTCATTATCCACATTTTAAATGGATGTCTGAATCTTTCTTTAACTCCTCACAGCTCTCATTCATAATGAAGGTGGATGAATTAGATAAAATCAAGGAGGAATCCAGCATTCCTAGATCTACCTTCCCTTAGACCAATTTGCTGCCACAGAAGAATGTGCTAAGTATGTTATCTATGAAGTAAATTACCATGAAATGGTTATGAATAATAAATCAAACTTACCATCAAACGCCTCCGGATGAACACTGGATTATTTAGGATGGCGCAGAGTAAATGAGAGCTGCCTGATTGGCCACGTTTAGTAATCGCTATTGTTCACAATCATTTGCTCTCGTTGTCTTCCCTTTCTTTCCCCCTGCTTCTCTGACAGATTCTCATTCTCCCTGGTCCGGCTTGTTCTCTCTCCAGAGGTCTGGCAGCTATTTTATATCTGCATGCCCCCCCCCCCTCCCTCCATGGATGTTGTCCTTCCATCTATTTATCTTCACTGCTCATCCTTTGAACCAGAGGGGATCTCAGCCATCACTTTAATTTTGTAGTATTGATCCAATGCAAGATGAAAAATTCAAAAGTGAAAAAAAGTCCATTATTGCTAGCATTTTGTTATTGACTGTACTTACTCAAATTCTCACTGCTAATTCTATTTCCTTCAAAACAGGATATTTGAGTCTGTAATTTAACTGGTATCATGAAGATTATCACCCAATGTCAGTCACGTAAACATACAACGAGCACAGAGACGGACATCAGAGGAGTTTGAAGAGGAGAGCATGATGATGATTAGTTGCCTCGAGGGTTTCTGGTATAGCTTGTGAGATCCTGTTTGGAAGAACAGGATACTCTGATGCCATACTAAACATTTAAAAGATAATTCTCAGGAGGTGAGTATAAACCAAAATATGCATCAGCAACTTGATAGAGTACCAAGGTTTGTAATGTTTAAAGAGGGGATACTCAGTTTGATCTGCACTGAAATATTATACAATAAAACAAAGTTTTAGGACTACTTAATGAATGTTTTTTTTTTTAGACTTAAGACTTGTTTTTGAGACCATCATGTATTCCACATAAACAGGAAGGAAGAGATGATAATCTTCTATTTCCTCTGTATGTAATCTTTCTAGCTTTAAAGTAAAGTGTCACAAATGAAGTTGGAAATGAAGATAATATCATTGTCTTGGTTTGGCAATGGTCTTTCTGTTATCTCTTTAACGTCACTCTTAGTTTGTTGATGTATTGTTGCTTTTTCTGCTAAATCTTGGCTCTGACATAAAGAAATTTGAAGATAAAGAGGTATTTTTCCTTCAGATGTTGAAAACTAATTTATATATATGTTATATAAAATAATTCAAGGCCAGTGATGGGAAGACCTTCACACAGAACCTTTAAACATGAGGTACATCAGGATATTTATTTCATTTAAAGCTTCCAGGAGAGGCAAGAAAAATACAGCACAAAAGACAGGTATTTTGACCAAACATCAATCAGAAAGTCAAAATTGTACTAACATTCTTATAGACAATAATAAAAAAAAGTTATCTTTAAACATTCAAGTTTAAAACTAGATAAATAAAAAACTCTTTTAAACTATTTGGAAAAATTAATTTAACATGATACAGCACGCTGAATAAAGCAGGAATGTAGTCAACTATTGCCCAGCAATATACACAAACATAAATTTAAATGTATTTCTGTTTCATAGCTATCCTCCCTTTTGTTGATGATATTTAGATAATATCAATTTAAAAATTAAATTTAAATTATACAGAAAAAAGGTGCTTGCCTCAGAAATGTCTTTCAGATTGTTGCTGATTGAATAAAGTACCTGGATGACATGACAAGCCATGTTAGATGTACCTGATTAAACAGGTCTTCATAAAATGATCTATCACTTTGATATTTTGGTCCAAAATAAGAGATTCATTTTTTACCGTTAATAAATACTCAAATAAAATAAGTGTTGACATGAAAATAAAGTACACTATGTGCTTAAATCACAGATCATCTTAACATCTTTACTCAAATATCAAAACATTCAGTTTTTAAAAACAGAATAGTCTCTATTATGGTAATACTGTCAAATGTAATTTCTCATTTTGAAGGAAATCCTTAATTCTATTAAATTATAACCATCAACAATTCCATTTTAGCTTCAAATACAAAGACCAGCTCAATAACAAAAAAGTAAAGAAAAATGTAAAGAAGGATACTATTTACAACATTTTGCATTTTCCACAAATGGCAGGGCAGTAGTTGGCCCAATGTCTGAGATGGCAGTCTTTAGGAAATAAATCGGACTTTGCGCCCACGTCACTGTTTCTCTGCTCAGATGCGAGACTCTCCTGTGTCCTGGGTGCTCTTTGATGCCTGAGGACCGCATAGGGGAGAGACAAGCCGATCAGTCACGACAGACAATGTCAGTAATCTTTAATTCTCAGGACAGGCTATCCTCTGACACACTTCACTTTCCATCTCCTATAATACTTTGTCATCTTCAAATCCTGGAAAAGAATTATAGGTTTGCTTTTGGAAAGGTTTCCAAATCAAACTTCTAATGACTTAACCACATTAAGTCTCTTACAAAATCTAATTACAGATCAAATGTATGCTGTCCACATGCATACTAAATGTTTGATCTAATTTTACTGTTTCTGCGTGAGGAAATAAGGCATCTGTTATTTAACAATAAGTAAATGTAATTCTTTTCTAGCCTCCTTTAGATAATATGTGTTTTATGAAAATAGATCTAGTGAGTGTGGATGTCAAAATGATTGGATAATACCGTTTAACTTAATTGACATCAAAATAACGGCTTACATGAGCTTTGCTCGTGTGCGAGTAATTGAAGTTTGAGTAGCTCTTCTTCCCAGGTGCACAGAATCTGGACAGGATGTTTCCATATTCTTCCCTCACCTGAAATCAGAATACAAATTCAGTTTTGACACCAGAAAAAAGCAACATAGCTTTTATTTTTGAGAGGAGATTGACTGACCTGTTTAGAAAACAGACAATGCATGACGAAGAGCATAACGCCCTGAAAGCTGCCAAAGATGGTAAACAGGTAAGATGAGATTATTGTGTCCTCAAACTGGAAGCAACCAAAGATCCACATGGTGCCCAACAAACACAGCTGAGCCACTGCAGTGATGGTGAACGCCCTGCAGGAGGCAACAAAGATACACACAGGTTAATCTGAGGCACTTTAACAAGAGTAGCTTACATTTTAGGGAAGAATATTTTGTATTAATGTCTCTTTAGTCAAATTATGCTCCCATTTTTACAAACATGCACGCTTCGTACATATGTGTGCCTGACTGTTGCAGGCAGCTTGTGCTGACTCACTTTATTTTCTGCAGATTGTCCAGGTCAGGGTTTAAACTTGAGAACTTCTGTGCCAACTTCCACACAGTGATGAGAAAGAAGAACACGTTTACCTGAAAGGCAACGGATGATGAGGTTTTATCAAAGTTCAAAGTTTAGGGATAGTTTTCAACTCAATAATTATTTTCTTACTCACAATGATGATGACGCAGGCAGGGGCAAAGAAACTCCAAATGAATTCTAGGTTTAACCAACAACTGCAATGCACATTGAGAATTATGTCAACATAACCTGGGATTCAGGTAAATCAAAAATAAAACAAGATCAGCATCAGTGTGGGGCACTTACTATGTTTCGGTGCCATATCCCTTGGGATTAGCTAAGGCAGCTATAGCGACAATAACAGCTGGGACTCCATAGCCACCTGCCATCATGTAGAGGATTTTGAAGTTGGCGTTAAAGACCAGGACTACCATCCTGAAGAGTTGAATGCCCTCCAGACACATCCAGCAAAATGCTGCCAGGAAGAAGAAATGCAGCAGCCCTGCTACCACTGCACAGCCAACCTAATGCAGTAGGGAGAGAGATGAAGATCTGAATGACAGCAGTGAAAAAAGGACAAAGGATGCTGAGAAATGGGGAGAAACAAATACGGAAAAAACTGAATTGTTGTTTATAAATCTTCAGCACCCACATAAATCATTCAGTAGCTGTGCTGTTCCTTAGTATTAGAATCAGAAAAGGATTTATTGCCAAGTAAGTAACACTTACAAGGAGTTTGCCTTGGTGGTTGGTGCATACATAAACAAACATACTAAACATTATTATGAAATAAACAATAGATACAGAATCAAATACATACAAAATAGCTGTTTAACATAAGAAAAAAAGAGGCTGATTTGTTTAGTGCAGAATGTGCAAAAAAATAATATCTATGTGCAATGGGCAGGTGTATAGTCCAGGATTTAGGTTAATGCAAATATATTCCTATCTATTGCTCTGCTGTATTTGAAGGTGTCAGGAATCTTACTGCACTCATCTGGACTGTGCAGGCATATTGACTGTGCAAGCTGTTACAGAAGTATTTACCCGGTTCTCCGTACGAGAAAAGCCTGCAAGGAAGATAACGGTGGCAAAGAAGAGGCTGATGCACAGGTGCAGGTGGATGGTGGTTCTTGGGCTTTTGATGGAGCGGATCAGCGAGAACGTCAGGATGCAGAGGAACAGGCAAATTAGTGAAAGGGACAGACCCGCTTGGGTGATCAGCTTCAACACAAAATTGTTGTTGTTGTCCTGTTGAAAGAGAGAGGGTGACATTACAGTACACACACACACACACACACACTGAAGTTTCAACTAGAAACTCTGAACTATAAGCGTCATGATTTGCTACGTATCATTATATGATATATGTAACTTGAGAGTTTTAACCTTTATCTCATAGAGCGCCATGAGCACAGCAAAGCTGCTCAGATGGTTGCAGGAACACATAGTGTAGTTAGGGCTGGACTCCACCACACTGCAGCCACGAGCAGACCATGACCCTCCATTCTCCGAGGAATCCCAGAACACACAGGTGTGGTTGGATTCATTTGACTGTGAAACAAAATAGAGATAATGACCATTAAAGAGGTAATATTTTCCTGCAGAGATATTATCATCCTTCATGGCAAACTAGATGCTACCTGTTTGAGGTGGTTGAAAGTCAATTTGACTGGCTCCTTGAGGTGGCTTGTGTTTCTGTTACTGACAGTGGCGGTCACAACTTTAGAGTTGATCTTAAAGCTTTCGTCCGCTTGTCGTTTCATCCCACTAAAGAAGCCATCTGCAGAGTCTTCCAGGTTTGCATAGCTCAGCAAGGACACTGTTGTAAAGCCTTTTACAATAACAACAGGATAACACTGGATTAAGTGGACATGTATTGCATTGAATAAATTATCTACATCCTAATGAAAGTGGTTACAAATGTGTTAATTATAGGCATGATCATTACCAGGGTAATAGGAGGGCTCTCCAGCAGCTGTCTCCAACTGGATGTCCAGCCGAACATGGTTAGATGATAAAGTCACAGCTCCCTGGGGTAAGTCAGCCCCCTTATGTATCCGCAGGCCCATCTCTGGACCCAGATACAAAGATCACATTTGTATCAACATGACTTGCTTGTCAATACTGTAGACGATTTCAGCAAAAGAGAAATCTACCAACTGTTGAACAATACAGTGCATCTGAAAAAGTGTAAACCTCAACAATTTGTCTTTGTACCTGTGTGAGTGGAAGATCTTGTTGTGCCGGGGGGCTTAATGAAAGGTCCTATGAACCCCAGAATGTTCTCCACCATGTTCAGAAAGGTGGAGACTTTCCTGTTATCTTTGAAGGCTCCACGGGACAAGAGATGATCGATCAAAGACAACAGTCTCTACAGCCACAGGAGAGGAGGGGGAGAGGGAGCAACACCAGCATGTGCAGGGAGTAACAGGAGACAGAGTCAGACCGAGGCAGACTTTCAGGCTGCATAGCACCTCAGGTCAAAATAAACAGTCTGCATAGTTGTGCACAGACATCTGAATACAATGTGACAGAGCTTGAAGGGGCAGAACTTCCTATTTCTGTTCTGAGGAACTGAAGACTTTTGCATTGCATAATCAAATTGCATTTCAATTCAATCATGTGCAGAAATACCTTTAATAGTTCCTCTCCATCCACCTCTGTCGGATTCTCACTTTCTGTAAGGTCCAGACAGCTTTTTTTCAACTGCATCATGAGATTATGAGATGAGTTCAATTTCTAGAAGAGTTATTTGGGGAGAATGAAACAAAACATTAGGCCATAGACATGTTATATATATGCTGAACTGTGATAAAACTGTTTATGGCGTAGTGTTACCTCTTCCAGAATGCTCATATTTTTGAATACATCACAGTTTAACGCTGAGGAAAGGAAAGGTTTTGTTTAATTTAATGTGCTTGCTGATGACCATAGCATTCATATTATGAAGCTATACCTATACTCGTGTTCTGTTTACATATATTTACTGAACAAACACCGGTTCAGTAATGGATGTTGGAAAAATTTGAGTGCTAATGTGTTCTTACCAGTGCAGCGAGACCCTTTGTTGCCATAGTTAGTGAACCCTGCGTGGCATGCACAGTAATGGCTGTTGGCTCCATGGTGGCAGGTTCCATTTCCGCAGATTGTCTTATCAATCATACATATGTCTAAAATAAATAAAAAATCAGGGAGTGGAAAATGGTATGGCGTGTTTCAGTCAGTGCTAATGGAGCAACAAACATCCTGGTCCACCAGAATGTTATATAATACATATCCAAAATGGAGCTTGATAGGTTTTTAAAGAAAATGAATAAAAACATAAAGCAGAACCAAAACACAGTACAGACATTCACTAAATAAACACACAACCTTGAAAGTCAGAAGAAGTCAGAACTAAAACGAATTGTGAAAACTTTCTTTAAATTCTGACAATTTTCTTGAAAAACCTACACTACATCACTGAAACTCATTACTACATAAAATAAGTAGTAAATAGTCAAATGAAAAGTATTTTGCAGCACCATGTCATTGTCCTCACCTTGCTCCTGATTGCCAGAGAAGTTAGATTTGCCTGATTTCAGTCCAAAGCCAGCATTATAGACACAGAGATAACTGCCTGGTGTGTTGACGCATGTTGCATTATGACCACAAACTTTTTCCCTTTGACATTCATCAGTATCTGTATATGAAGGAAGACGCCATTTAAGAATAGCGGAGAAAGGAATACATAAAGTATGGTAAAAAATCAGGGAGTGGTAAATGGTATGGCGTGTTTCAGTCAGTGCTAATGGAACAACACACATCCTGGTCCAGCAGAATGTTATATAATACATATCCAAAATGGAGCTTGATAGGTTTTTAAAGATAATGCATAAAAACATAAAGCAGAACCAAAACACAGTACAGACATTCACTAAATAAACACACAACCTTGAAAGTCAGAAGAAGTCAGAACTAAAACGAATTGTGTAAACTTTCTTTTAATTCTGACAATTTTCTTGAAAAACCTACACTACATCACTGAAACTCATTACTACATAAAATAAGTAGTAAATAGTCAAATGAAAAGTATTTTGCAGCACCATGTCATTGTCCTCACCTTGCTCCTGATTGCCAGAGAAGTTAGATTTGCCTGATTTCAGTTCAAAGCCAGCATTATAGACACAGAGATAACTGCCTGGTGTGTTGACGCATGTTGCATTATGACCACAAACCTTTTCCCTTTGACATTCATCAGTATCTATATATGAAGGAAGACGCCATTTAAGAATAGCGGAGAAAGGAATACATGTTTCAGTCAGTGCTAATGGAACAACAAACATCCTGGTCCACCAGAATGTTATATAATACATATCCAAAATGGAGCTTGATAGGTTTTTAAAGATAATGCATAAAAACATAAAGCAGAACCAAAACACAGGAGGACAGACATTCACTAAATAAAAACACAACCTTGAAAGTCCAAAGAAGTCAGAACTAAAATGAATAGTGTTAACTTTCTTTTAATTCTGTTCCACTTTTGTGGGACAATTTTCGTGAAAAACATACACTACATCACTAAGACTCATTACTATATCAAATAAATAGTAAAATTAAAAGTATTTTGCAGCACCATGTCATTGTCCTCACCTTCACATTGCTCCTGATTGCCAGAGAAGTTAGATTTGCCTGATTTCAGTCCAAAGCCAGCATTACAGACACAGAGATAACTGCCTGGTGTGTTGACGCATGTTGCATTTTGACCACAAACCTTTTCCCCTAGACATTCATCAGTATCTGGAAGACGCAGTTTAAAAATAGCGGAGAAAGGAATACATAAAGTATGGTACATACCCTATATATAACTTACCACAGTATTTTTTTTTACAGTGAGGGTACTGACAAGCATCTTACCTTGACATGTAACGTTGTCACCGTGGCGAAAACTTTCCACCCCAGTAGTGGAAATGAATCCATCATCACATATGCAGGAATAATGTGGAATTGTATTAAAACATATGGCATTAAGTCCACAGATGCCTCCGTCCTCCGCACACTCATTGATATCTTAAGGCAAAAGATAAGGACAGGACTTTTATATTTGAATGACGACTGCAGCAGTACAACTTTGAATCAGAGTCTCCGTCACGATGATTCAATATACAAGATGACTTACCTTTACATGTTGGAGATGTTTCATCCCCTGATGATCTGTAACCGTCAAGACATCGGCAGTAGAAGCTGCCATTTGTGTTGTGACAGGTCGCATCCTCTCCACATTGCCCAATAACATCAGGATAGTCCTCGTCCTCAGCACATTCATCATAATCTTAATTAAGGACATGAACATGAAAAAATGCAATTATCACTCTTTCCATACCAAAAATAAAGTTATGTGGTAATACATTTGGAATGCAATTTTTTATACATTATTTGATTTCACATGAATTATCTAGCAAACCATTTTCTATATTTTCAGTTTCTAATTTCTAAATGCAAAGATGACTAATCTATGACAAACGATAAAAACGCACAATGCCACCACATGCCTGTATTTCAGTAGTGGGTTATGTGTTAAAATAAGTTTGTTTTTCATACCAACGCAGGTTTCGTCCTCAAGACTATATCCTTCAGGGCATCCTGTTTGCGACAGGACCATGACGAGAGAGAGGTACAGAGCTGAAAAGCAAGCAGGCGACTGTCAGTCTACAAATTCATCATCTTCTAAGCAATAATGCAACATCTGCTACACTGGCCCCCATGCTTAATCTCTTAATCTACACTCATTAAAAAAAAAAAACGTTCTAAGGTATTTTAGTTTAGCTTCCGATATATTAAATGATCAGTTTGATCACATAAATAACACAACCAAAAAATGTCCTGATTTTAAAAAGGCTCTGTCGAAAAGATAAATTCCCTGATTTTCTACCCTCATTTCCTCAGATTGTTCCAACAGCATCTGCACCATTATTCTAAATGAACACATGGGTGTCTGGAGAACTCTGCTTCCTATGTATGAGGAAACATCAGCTGGCGTGGCACAAGCACAAAAAAAACATTAGGCTATATCCTTAGACTGTAAAAGTGCAGAGTCAGTCCTCTGTGGTCGCCTAAATGACACCAGATGGGTGTGATGTACAGGCTAATGGAAACAGGAAGAAAGAGTCCAGTTACTTTTTTTCTTCCCATTATCAGTTTATACAATTCATTCTATAATCATCATCAAAAGAAGCAGGTAATTCGTTGTTAATTAAAAAAGGGTCAGTTCATTCAAATCATAAAGATGCATATTCCTAGTTATTAATAGTGATGTCTAGCCATGCAGATAGTTTTTGTATTATTTGTTGACGATATTTGCTGCTCAAGTGCTAATACATTGGAGGTGAATGGAATTTTGTACTTTAAAAACCTCTCTCTGGGGACTTGGGTAGCTCAGTTGGTAGACCTGCACGACCACTTAAAGAGGTTTACTCCTCGACACAGCAGCCGCGGGTTCGACTCTGACCTGCGGGCCTTTGCTGTATGTCATTCCCCCTTTCATGTATTCAGCTGTCCTATAAAAATAAAGGCCTAAAATGCCCCCAAAAAACTCTACAACAGTTTCAATTGTTTCATTTGTTTTACCTTTGGAAGAAAATAGTTTCCCTTAAAACCTATTGGATACAGTGGATATTGTGGGTAAGTAGGAAAGTACAGCATGTTTTTGGCGATTTGGCAGAACTGATCATTTAATTACTAACTTAAGAAGATGACAAACTAATTTACATAATGTAGAATTAACACCCTAAACTGTTTTCAAGGCAGCTGATATCATGATGTAGCCTGGATTAAGCTTACATTCATATCTGAGGACAGGATAATATCAAATGTTGAAAATGGCTTGCTAAGATTGAGATCAGGACATTATCAAAAGTTGGTCGCTTGCAGAGGTTATTTCTCAATGTTGTGCTGTCTCATAGCAACGCATAGAGTTTCTTCCTGTGTGACAGTGGGCGCTATGAGGCAACAAGTAACGTGGGTGCTGTGCAATGAGCTCATAGTGTATAAATACCACTTTAAAAGCAGAAAAGGAACAGAGGTCCTCTGTGCAGTGGGGCCAAGATAGTGAGTTGTTAGAAGAAAAGCTGCTGTGTTCAGCATCACTCTCCTTCTTTTCTTGTAATTGATTTGGGCTCTTTCCCACACTCAGGAGTCAGACTGACTGCTGCAGAGAGGCTCGCATTAAGAACTGTGACAGTTTGAGTTTCTCACTCTTATCTCAGCGAAATGGTGTTAAACAAAGTTAAAAAACATTGAATTTAGAAATAAACATTATATAGAGTAAAATAGTTTTAATGTTGTCTGTTACAGTCTTTTACTGATTTATTTTTGTTGTGATCATGTGATTTTATTTTAAATTTCTCTGTAAAGCGCTTTGGTCAATATTTAAAAAAAAAAGTGCTCTATAAACACATTTGACTTGACTATTATTAGACAATTATTAACTTTATTAACTCCGCTCCATGTATACATTTAATTTCAGTAATGTGTTAAATACTAAGTGTCTAAAATGTCATGGTAGATTATAAGAGACATACACTGATATAAATACCTATTCTGAAAAGTTTGCAGGCAACTAAAGCCAGTTAGTTTCCCTCCTTGGAGCACAGAACATTTTCTAACTTTCTCAGCAGATGATTTTCCATCCAAACTACTGTGCAAATGCATGACAGATGTGACTCACCCAGTATGAGGAGTTTCCACCTGGCCGCCATGGTGAAGGAGGGAACCGATCTGGATAAGGAAAGTTAAAACAACCCAAACTAGGGAACTCTCCACATTCAGATGGCACAGTTCTTTCTCCTTCTCGTTCTTCTCTTTTTGTCTCCTCTCGAATTCTTTTTAAAAGTTTCCCCAAGGAACAGTAAAATGCATCCACTTGTCAGGTTAATGGATGTGGTAAAAGTAGCTTCAGTATATGCTGATACCTGCAAATAATATATAAATAAAAAATCAGCTGGAATCAGTAGTCTCTCATCTCATACAATGACCTCTCCTCTGTCTAACTCTCCTTGTCTCTGTCTCTTTCTCCCCTTTGAATTGTCATCTGCTCTCACTAATGAGGTGACATGCTGAGATGACTAGTTTTCAGGGGAGGGGTTTTCTCAATCACGCCTCTGACACAGAGGATTGTAGGGGAGAATCGCTACAAGTTTCTGAAAAGTAACTCCTGCTCTTGTTGGGGTGGGTTGATGAGAAATGGCTATGCCAGACTCTACTTCCATGACAGCAATGTGTTACGAAACAGTGTTTTTGCAAAGGCAATTTCTTTCTCTCTTTTTGTGTTAGGTCCTCTTTCTGTATCCTTCCCCTCTGTTGGACTCTGTGGTTAGAGGACAGACAAGGGGTCAAGAGGAGTTTATGAGGCTGGCCATTGTCATGCTGGTGGGTAAATTCCCCATAGGCAGAGATTTAGCACACAGCCCATGACTATGGCGATGGCATATATATAGCTTGTGCCTCTGAGTGCGTCAGTCTGGACAATGTAACAATGGTAACAATGTTAAGCTTAATTTTGAGAGAAGTGAAAAAGTGTGAAGTATATATATATATATATATATATATTATATATGAAAGTCCCCATTTCCTGGAGCCAGACCTATTGCCCTTATTTTATTTTCATCAAAAGGGTATGTAGAGTCTTTTAACCAGACCTACATTAGGCCAATGCGGTGAGATAAAGGAAGATCTTGCTTTTGTCAGGTTTGGGCTGCTATTAAATGAATGTCCATACTTTAAATATCTTTCAGTGCGGTGACCCATTTATTTCACGACAGTGCATGCTCACCACGTGGCACAGGTACATTTCAGTTGTCCATCATTTCAGGTAGGTTTCAGTCTGCTTTCCAACTAAACCCTAATAAAACTATACCACTGACAAGCCATTAACACGGTGGAAAGCTGGATGCTTTCCCCTTTGCCACACACCTGTGTAGCTCTAGCTGATTACATTTATGCTTTCCGGTGACAATGCTCCAAACAGTGATCAAATACAAAACTGCATATGCAATAATGTCCCCAAAACAAAAAGCAAAGCTACATAATGGCTCCAACAGGGTAGAAGAAGTAAATTTAGGTCATTTACTTAAAAACAACACAAAATGCTGTGCAAACTGCTTCTACAAACCAAAATCTTTATCATAAGCTCCAGAGAAGTGTCAAATGAATGTACATTGTCAGTAAGAGGAAATACAACTCTCAGAAACCTGCATGAAGGAACATAATGTTCTTTTCTTTATGACACATTTGTAATGTTCACTATGGCTGTGTCACAAGGTGCCTGCTGTGCAGACTTGTGTTTATTGTACTGGCTTAAGCATTAAAAATCTGAGGAAATGCCGACATGCTGTAAGCATTTGTAAGAGCAACCTAATAGAAAAAAAATAAACTGTTACATTTTCAGCAACTTTTCTTGTTTCCAGCTCGCAGTAGCAAGGTCATTTTCAGGTCTGAACACACTGTCCCAATGCTCACTGACAGGCAGGTTGATTATTGTGTTATTTCACACTCCTAAACAATTGGGTGGGCATTGGGCTTTGTGGGCCTGAGAAAATGGAGTTGACAGACAGCCAGCCTTTAGGGACTATAGCAGTGTACAGCTGTGTTAAAGAGCATGCTCACATTGGGACCTTGAAATGTACTGACATTTGTATGACCTATAAAAATAAAAAACCCTACCTGCAAATAAGCCTATACTGTATGTGTTAAACAGGAAATGTGTTCCACCAGTGACATAGTTATTCAAAGGTTTCTGGTGCACAATCCATCCAAATGAATAATACATTTAAACAGTGGTATTTAATGATGCTCACGTTCAACCATATAACATACTTTTGAAATATTTACCCTCAATAAGTTATCTCAAAAAAAGTTACCATCATGCAAACATAAAACAACAACAATAACAACAACAACAGTATGTGACAGTTTTGATAACATAGCTTTCAGTCCTACTGTTCGACCTCATTTAGATCCTATAAACACACAGGACGAGTTGACCAATCACAGTCCTTGTGGTCTGCGTCGCCTCAACGCAAAGTTGCACATTTTTGGAGGTGCACGCCTAGCTACGGCGGAGGGCTCGGAGGGGGGTTCGCAGCGACGCAGAGGGCTTGTGCCCTCTGCGTCGAGACTTGTGCTTTCCATGAGACTTGTGCTTTCCATGTACAACTCCAAGATGGCAGCTAGTCTAAGGTCTGCTCAGTGTCTCTCTCTGGATTGATTTCATTTAAATGGATTTCATAGTATTTTACTCCTTTTAAGTTGTAGTTTTAAGTTGTACATGTAATTTATATGGAAATTTCATCTTGAACTTTTAAGAAGATTGTGGACTACTATGAGTTTAAAAAACCCTCCCCCCCCCTCCCCCCCCCCCCCCCCCCCCCCCCCCCCCAAACACCCCCCCCAACCTTCCCCCCCCCCGCCCCCCCCCCCCCCCCCCCCCTTCTTTTCCCCTCCCCCCAAAAAAAAAAACCAACCCCCCTCCCTTTTTTTTTTTGTCTTCCCCTCCCCAAGCCAACTGCACTTTTTTTTTTTTCAGTAAAGGAGAGCAAAAAAAGAGTAAAAAATCTTAAAATTTTTGGGTTAAGTCAAAAAAAATACAATAAATATAAAAAAAAAACTAAAAAAAAAAAAAAAAATTTGAAGTAAGGCTTTCGATATTCTTACACTATACTCCTCGCTCTGGAGCTTCGGTAACATTCTGATGCAGCAAACCCAGCCTGAGCCTGCTACATCTCCTGGAGCTTAGGCTAATCAGCCTGAGCCTGCTACATCCTCTTGGAGCTTGGGCAAACTAGCCTGAGCCGCTACATTCTCTTGGAGCCTGGGCTAACCAGCCTGAGCCTGCTACATACTCCTGGAGCTAGGCTAGCGGGCCTGGCCTGCTTCATTCTCCTGGAGCTTGGGTTAACCAGCCTAAACCTGCAACATCATTTTGGAAGCTGGGCCATACTCTACAAGATAAACTGGTACTTTTATTAGTCAACTTTACTATTAGAAAATTAATGACGATGGCATTTTTCTTAATTTTCTTATCCCTGTTGGCCACTTGGAACTTGAAACTGGGCATTGATCCTAGGGTGAGTTGTTTTAATAATATGGTGGGCATACAGGAAACCTACTATAGTGGCACAGAAACCAGCATTGACATGCACCAGGAACCATTAAACTTTAGTTGGAACCGGGACTTCTGGATGGATCAGTATTGGGATTTGCCTAAACTGCAGAATTTTTTTGCTTTGTATTATTTGTCGTTCTCAATTAATGACAGGCATTGCCTGGTTTCAGCATATGATAGGCCGGCTTCAAAATATACTGTGAAATGCAGATTGATTATTACACTACTCCTACTTCTATCTGGAAATGTGCAGCCCAATCCTGGCCCCTGTTTGCAATGTGTCCAGACCCCTGCTGAATTTAAATCAATGCCTGGACTTAAATTTGTTCATCTTAATGTTCGCAGTTTACTACCCAAAATGGACATGGTTAGAATTTGGATTGAATCTACAGATGCAGACATAGTGATAATTTCGGAAACATGGTTGACGAAATCAATTACTAATGAAGATATAAATGTGCATGGGTATAATGTTTTTCGCAGTGACAGGCCCGAAAAAGAAGATGGTGGCGTAGCTATCTATGTTAAGTCAAGATTTGGTGCATCAGTTGTTCTGTCTGAGTCTTTTTGTAAGCAAATGGAGTTTTTGGCCTTAAATGTTGAGTTATTTAAGTCCCTTTCAATAACTGTTGTGGGGTGTTATAGACCTCCATCGGCCTCCAGGGAGGCTTTATCATCTTTAAGGCTTCTTTTATCCAGATTAAACTACAGGGAACTTTTATTGGCCGGGGACTTGAATTGGGACTGGCTGAGTGATGGTTCTGATGAATTTAAATCTTTCTGTGATTCTATCAGTCTTAGCCAGTTGGTAAATGTACCTACAAGGCCTAATCTCAAAAATCCTTTAATCGACTTGATTCTAACAAATGTCCCTCATAAATTTTTATCCACGGGTGTCTTTTGTAATGATCTGAGTGATCATTGTGTTATTGCTACTTTGCGAGGCAGTAAAATACCAAAATGTAAATCGCAAATTATTAGAAAGAGAAATTTGAAAAACTTTAATGAACAAGCCTATCATCATGATTTATCTTTGATTAACTGGGGACAGTTAGGCCTGTTGCCTGACGTTGAGCTTGCCTGGACACTTTTTAAGGAGAATTTTGAGAAAATTGTAAATAAACATGCTCCTTGGACAAAGCACAGAGTGAAGGGATGGGAAAACCCTTGGTTTTCTCCAGAGTTGTCAGACATTATCCATCAACGAAATGTGGCATGGGCTAAAGCTAGAAATGGTGATTCTGCCACTGACTGGTCCATTTTCAGACAACTAAGAAATAAATGTACCTCTCTTATCAAAAAGGCTAAATCAGAATATTATTTATCAGTTACAAGTGAAAACCTCAATAATCCACAGAAATTCTGGAAAGTCATCAAGTCTCTCTCGGTGAATAAAAGTAATGAAGCCCTCCCAAAATTTGTCTTAAAAAACTCTCTCCCAGTCTACGACAGAGTTGATGTCTTAAATTGCTTTAATGAGCATTTTGTATCAGTGGGTTCTCTGTCCGAGTCGACAGGAGCAGTCGCTGTTACTCCATGCATAGACCCCCCAGTGTTTTCTGGAGAGCCTTTTAATTTTGTTTCTTTTACTGTGCAGCAGGTGCACGGAGCTCTTAAAGCGTTAGATCACAGAAAACCTCCTGGACCAGATTTAATAGAGCCTTACTTTTTGAAAAAGGCGGCTGATTTTGTTGCAGAGCCCCTTACGATTCTTTTTAATTTGTCAATTCAAAACAATGAAATACCATCAGTTTGGAAGTCAGCTTTTGTTACTCCCTTGTTTAAAGGATGTGATCCAGCAGTTTTAACTAACTATCGGCCTATATCTAACTTGTGCGTTTTGTCAAAAATTTTTGAATCCCTTGTTTCAGACCAAATAAAAGAGTTTTTATACTCAAATGAACTCCTTTCTAAACTGCAATCAGGCTTCAGGAAAAAGCACAGTACCATTACTGCTGTTACAAAAGTAATTAATGACATACTTGTCGCTCTTGATAGAAAGCAATTCTGTGCATCACTTTTTCTTGATCTGTCGAAAGCTTTTGACACAGTGGACCATGCTGTTCTAAAGCATAGGCTTCTTTGTCTGGGATTGTCTGATTGTGTAGTTTTCTGGTTCATGAATTATCTGAGTGACAGGACTCAGTGCATTAAATGTGATGGTTTATGTTCTGCATTAGTGAAGGTCCACAAGGGGGTGCCACAAGGCTCAATATTAGGTCCTCTCTTTTTTATTATGTATATAAATGAGTTAGGCCACAATGTGTCGGATGCCAATATGCATTTCTATGCTGATGACACGATTATTTATTGTTTTGGATCATCCCCAGCTAAAGCGGTTGAGTCTTTGCAGAAAGCTTTTGATGCGGTTCAACGCACGCTTATGCAGCTTAAGCTGGTTCTCAATGCTGATAAGACCAAACTGATGCTGTTTAGTAATATTAATAAGGTTTCTCAAGCTCCTCCTCCTGTGTTCACTTTGTCTGGAAATGTCATAGAGTTGGTTCATTCTTATAAGTACCTTGGTATCTGGCTTGATGATGCTCTCACTTTTAAGCCTCATATAGACAACCTTGTGAAGAAACTCAAACTTAAACTGTCCTTTTTCTTTCAAAATAAATTTTGTTTTTCTTTTAAAGCAAAAAAGCAGCTAGTCACTGCAACATTTTTATCTGTTTTAGATTATGGAGACCTGGTGTATAGGACCGCTTCAGTACAATGTCTGCATAAGATTGACACTGTTTATCATGCGTCTCTGAGATTTATTACGAATTGTAAAAACTTGACCCATCATTGTGAATTATATTCCAGAGTGGGATGGCCATCGTTGTCCAACAGGAGATCAGGGCACTGGCATATTTTTATCTATAAGGCCATGCTTGGTCTGTTGCCAGCGTACATCTGTAGTTTAATCACACGGAGAAATGTTGGTTCTTATTCATTGCGATCAAATGATCACTTGCTGCTCTTTGTTCCATTTGCCCGTACAGAACTGGGAAAAAGGGCTTTTGTCTACTCTGCTCCTTCTGCATGGAACTATTTGCAAAAAGACTTGAAATTATCTGAACTTATTTCCTTAAATGCTTTTAAGTCCAGATTGAGAGAACCTGAAATGACCTGTTCAAATTGTAAATGTTTCTAATTATTTGTGTTGTATAACTTTTAAATACTTGTAATTGATTGTGTTTTTGCTGCCTCTTGGCCAGGACTCCCTTGAAAAAGAGGTTTTTAACCTCAATGGGACTTTCCTGGTTAAATAAAGATTAAATAAAAAATAAAAGAGGGGGTACAGCATAAATCAGCCTTAACTTACATCACACCATGTACTGTAGAAAGTAATGACACTGTTCTTTGATGACAGCTTGAGCCCACAGCACACAGTGGAGTGGAGTACAACAGATAAAATACATGTTACTGCACTCTTTTTTACACAGTTTATCATAATTAAGTGCACCGTTTACAATCAAGTGCAAGTCATAAAAAAAGTGACGAAAATGCTGTTCATGTACAGTACAATTAGAAGTGATTGAAAAGGGGTCACAAAAAATAGACTCAGTGCTACATATAACCCCCTTTGCAACAAGGTGGTCTATTTAAACTGAACAGTAACTGATGCCACTGGCCCCCACATCGAATCCACATTATAATCATTGTCAGGCTCTGTGTAATGAATTTTTGGCTAAGGATGTTGTGATCACTCTCCGATCTAAGCTGTGCTGAGCTTGTTATATCCTTCCAATGAATGATGAGGTCAGAGCCTGTTATCACCTCTATACATATTCTCTGTATTTAAACAATGACTCTGTTCCACTTGTTGTTGGCGATTTGAACTACAGTGTCTGACTACTTTTATAAAGAGTGATTTCCAGCCAATATGATCATGGCAAGTGTCCAAGGCTTATCCTGTTATCTCACAACATTCTTCCTGTCCGTATATAAAATGTTGGATGTTTTGTGTTGGCTGTGTTTGTTTTCTTTTTAGTGTCTTTCTGAATTCTCAAACAATGAGGAGGGACCTCAAAATGGCCCAGCTGTCTCAACAACTTCCTGACAAACCCTGAACAAAATGGTCAGAGTGGAGACCGAGTAGTCTGGTAAAACCCCCTCTGTCTAACAGAGATGGCTGAAACTTAGTCATTTAAAAATGTTCTATTTTCAAAGAAAGCTTCAGTGCATCGACACATATTTCCAAAGCTGCTACACTAATGATGTAATCCTTGTGGCTGCGGCAGTGTGGAATAACGTTGAAGTCCTTCCACGTGCAAATGTACTTATATTTTATAATCATGTTCTCTTGCACCACCTTATAAAATATACTTTGAAAAGCTTGTGACAATTATGGATACCATGTGTTAAAACATTCACTATACAGTTTGTGGCTATAGTGGTAAAGCAAAACACTGGCCTATTAATTTATGAACATCATAAAGGAAGTTGCTGGCAGAGCTATTAGATCGTGCCAGTTCACCGTGTAGTTCTTGTTTGATTATTCTACAGAGAGAGAAAGATGGCCTCAATAGCAGAATAAATACAGAATGTCAAACTTTCTTCTTTCCTTCTCGTCCGTCCCTGAGTGACTTTTGGAAACTATAAAGTGGGTAAACCCATAAAAACGGTTTTACTGTCAAAATTCCATTTCCCCTTTTTCCCTTCTACTTAGGGCCCAGAGCAGAAAGAAGGTACTAAAATGTAGTTTCAGAAAGCCACTGCACAACGTTTAACCCCGGTTTTAGCATCTCAACATATACTAATACTTTGAGAAATGGATTTTAAGATTATTATGATCACTTTTATGGGGTCAGCTCATGACCATACAGTACCTCAGGTTTTTTTTACTCCTGAGTGCAGACTGACATCCTCTAGTGGTATTAGGTCAAAGCTTAAAAACTGATTGGAATTAAAAATGCTTAAATTATCTTTTATTTTTATTTAATTGCATTATCACTCTACTACTATTCATATGTTTTAAATTTACATTCATCTTTTCTATCATTTTTGTTTTTTAAAGTGAAAGAGGAATAAAGCTTACTTTTCATTTATTCAAGAGCATGAGCTAACCCAGCAGCGTGACAGGGATCCAGAAACTCTCATAATACTGCAGATTAGAATTCAATCTTTCTATATGGATACATAAAAGATGAGGATCCGTCTAGTTACTTTAGTCTTGCAGTTTCCTTTCAGTTTCTTATCTGCCATTCTGTTGACTGAGCTATCTCAGTTTACAGTTGACCAAGTTCAGTTTGTTGTGTATTTTACAAACATTTAGAATGTTCCCATGTGAATGAATGTCAAATGTTACAAGAAAGACACCAATAACCCAAAAATACTTTTGAATGCCATGTACAACACCCTTCCCCATCAGCAACTAAATGTTATAGTGTGTGCAAAATGGTATTTCCTTTATATAGCTGTGAAAAAATAGTTCACATGCATATAGAGGAACTGTGATTGTGCTAACATCCCACTTTCACACCTTCATGCTGATCTTTTATGAGCTGACATCTCAGTAAAGGAAGTGAAGACAAAGTGTTACTTTATATTGACCACTTTAAACAATTGTTTGATTTATCGTCACAAATTGTTTGGTGACAGCTTCTATAATTCCTCAGTGCTATATATCCGAGTATAACAAAAATAATGCGGTGCTTGAGCTTCCTTCTTTAGTGACAACTCCATTTTTCGATAAACTCAATTATCTCTTAGAGTAGGCCTAATCAGAGTGACAAAAAAAGTGTGCAAAACAAAAACAATAGTTTTCCTAAAGAAATAAGACGAACAGTTTCTTGAGTTCCCCATTGGTCTGTCCTCCCTATTAAATACAAAACTTCTTAACAGCCTTCAGTTTTAATAAACCTTTCAACATGTTTTTTCCCATCTTCAATTTTATTTACAATCAATCTTTTCATAATCTTTCATAATCTTTCATCCACTCTGCCCTTTTATAATCATAATTCCTTAACAGCTGAAATTCCACTAGATAATAAAGTTCACTGTCTTTATTTTTAAAATCATTTAGCTGATCTCTAGATGCATCAGCCAAGTTATCAATATTTCGGGTTAATTGCTAAATTTCTGCTGCTAAAGTTTGTTCTTTTATTTTCTTTTTCTTTCTTTTCCAAGATGAATACGCAATAGCATGCCCTCTAAAAACACATTTAAATGCTTCCCAGACTATTTGAGGTAGCTTTGTAATTTACTAAATGTAAAAGTCATTTTATTAAACCCTCTTTCTATGTAATGACAGGTGGGACAAAAGTCGCTTGGGCCAAAATTGAATATACATTAGACCAGTACAAAGCACTTGCACATACATGCATACTTGACTTGCATATCCTTATATACCAGTACTAAACACTTACATTACTTACACTTACAGTACATACATGCATACTCTCATGCATATACATGCATACGCATGCATGTACATATATACGCATGCATGCATAACGTGAGAATGTGTACCGTATGAGTATAAGGGTATAGTACAATAGAGTGTGAGTATGTATCTATGTGCATGAGGGCGGCAGCAGCTCATTTCATTCTCCATCCATATCTCAAAGCTGCAATCTAAGATCAAGGCCAAACTCGACTTCCTTTACAGAAACCGCACACATTTTCATTCTACCCATGTTAGATTATGGTGACACTATATACAGGGTTGCTTGCAATAACACTCTGTCAAAACTCGACACGCTTTACCACTCTGCTATCCAGTTTGCCACAAATGCCCCTTTCACTGCACCACTGCACCCTTTATTCACGAGCCAACTAGATCTCCCTTCACACTTTCCTCAAGATTCAACACCCTTCTTGGCCGATCACCTTCTTACTTATGTCACCTGCTGCAGCCAAAGTCTGTCACATACAACACCCCCAGCCCTCACTTCATATTCAATTAAGCATTCCCAAAACCAGCTTTGCCTCTGGCCTTGCATCTTTTCAATCTGCTGCAGCTCACGACTGGAATGCCCTGCAAAAGATTCTCAAACTGGTCAAACTAATTTCCATTTCATCCTTCAAAACCGCCATATCATCCTTGTTCACCATATCATAATTTTCCAGCTAAATATTTGTATGGTTTCTCCCTCTCTTACTTACTGCTGTCTGGGTTGTATTTCAAATTGTATTTTATGTCATTTAAACTGTATGTTTTTCTAATGTATTCTATTGTCTAGCCCTCCTTCCCTTTCCCTAACTTGTCAGGCTGACGTTATAAATAAGTACCTGTTCTAAATGACTTACCTGAAAAAAAAAAGATGATATAAATAAAATAAAAAGCTCAGTCCATAGGAACTTGGCTTGTTCAAAGTCCCCATAATAGTGCCCGCAGCCCCTTCCCTCTGACATCTCTCCAATGAATGCATGTATAGGTCCTGGACATGTGTAATGTGTGTAACAACAGAGTGTAAAATGTAATTTTCCCATTGGGGAATAATAAAGTATTTCTTCTTCTTCTTAGTATGTGTGTGTGCAAAAGTATTCATGTATGTGGAGGAGGTCAGGGTAGATGGTTGGGTCAAACAAACACGAGAGCTTAATTACTTTCTGACACAGATATTTTCTGATCATATAGATTACAGGTATCTTCAGATAGACCTGCTGTACTGTATAACTGAATACATGAATGTAGATGAAACACTGGCTGATTAGTAATACAAGCCTTAAAACAATTATAAATTATGAAAACAAACTTTTACAGCATCAGAAAACATTGACCCCCCAGGTGTAGTAGTGTTAGCATATGAATAGATTTCCAATCAATTTGGGAGTGAAATCAAGCTCCGCACCTGTACTTTCTAAAGAAAAGAAAAAAGACTTGAAGGCTTTTAATCTACTATGATTTGGTTATAACAAAGCTGCACATATATAGCTCAAGTTAGTGCAAAAAACAAAATGGTGTGGTTGCTGCTCCTTATGAAGGTTTTGTCAAAGTGAAATAGCACAGTCTTGTGGAGAAAAGTGGGTAATACACCATCACTCAATGAGAATTTGTAAACTATCCCCTGGGTGTGCAGATCAGGGCAGCTTCTAAGTAGAGCCCGTAGTAGGTGTAAGATAATTTTCAGTGTTGAGAATTTTTCTTATCAGGTGCAATGTGGAACAACAATTTACCTCCTGTTATTGGGTTGGAAATTAAGGCGGAGCCACTAACTCAGCAAGTTCAGCATGTTTAAGGAAAACTCTTAAAGATGCTGACTTTAGCATTTTGAAAATGATGCTGGTTTACATGTAGGCTACAGTACCAAAGCCAGAGGGCCGCTCTAGGGCAAATGATCAAACCATGTTTTATGTTAAATACTTGCATTGCAATATCCTCTCTAATATTCCAGGTCAAACTGCATCTTTTAGACTGTATTCGTTTTAATTATATTGGACTGGATTGTTAGATGGTTTGCACTCAAATTGTCACATGGCTACATTTTCTTTCATCATTTTAACTAGCAGGACACTGTTAAGCACCATTGCTTGTGCAACTGAAACATGCAGGCTCATTTGCAGTCTTACCACAGTTAATATGAAGACATGTATAATCAGTCACGCGTTAATTAACTTAATTGCCTTAATATTTAAAATCTCATTGATTACAGACATTGTCAGTCTGGATCACAGGTAAACTTTTGACAGCAGTACACAATCAATAATACTAATACAAACCTCTGTGTATTTACAGTGCGTCCTTTTGGACTCTTTCTGTGAGTATATTGCGATTTAATAATCTCCTTCTTGTCCTTTACTTCTGTTACTCAGCATTCAAGCATGTTTTGAGTTTTATTTTTCTTACATCTGCAGTTTTACATTTAGTTAAGTCGCATATTTATAATTCATTGTATTGTATGCTGCATCACATCCATTGCAGAGTAAAAACAAAAGTCAAATGAAAAAGTCATGATAAACAATGCGAGAATGCAACAAAAAGAGGCTCAGCAGCTGCAGCAGAGAGGGAGCTGCGGCCGATCACCTGTAAGACATTATACATGCTGTAATGTTTACGTTCACTGGTGGAGATTCAGAGGCTTTTCTTCTGCTTTGCTGTTGTGTTTTCTCTTTAGCCATCTTGGTTAGCAATTTAGAGCCACCATAAATGCATACAAACGTGTCAAAATTACGATCTCACGTCAAATTGCATTGACATCTGTGGCATCTTTTTTTTATCAGCCCCAAAAGAGGCGTGGCATTGACACTGTGCGAAGTACCCGTACGTAGGCTACTTGTGATTACTGTCTATGGCGATTACTGGTAAGTGCGCCACCCAGCGGGCACGCTTGTCACCCGCGCGTGACCGACTGTGACCAACAGGTGCTGGATCTAGCTTAAATCAGAGAATGTCTAATAAGGGGAGAACTTCCACTCTCTGGAAAATTCCGGGTTGGTACAATGGGGCTAATAGGGAGCAGAGATGGCAAAAGTAGCCTACTCACTTCCCGTACTTAAGTAGAAGTACAGATACTTGTGTTAAAAAATACTCTGGTAAAAGTAGAAGTACTGATTTAACTTCTTTACTTAAGTAAAAGTAACAAAGTACAGGCTTTGAAATGTACTTAAAGTATAAAAGTAAAAGTAGCCTTGCGAATGACAACCACTTTTTATGCAAAGCTACCTGGACCACACATGTTACTAGAGTGCAAGATGAGAAACTTCAGTGGACATAAAAACCAGGCTCTTTATATGCCATTGTCTACATTTTAAATGGATGTCATGTCTGCCAAACATCACATATATGATTATTGTGACAGAGACTGGGACTCCAGCTTAATAAGATTCTGACTGAGTAGCAAGATATGAATTCAATTGTGATTCTGTGAGAATTCACAGATCCAGTTTCTCTTTTTTAATTGTCCCCTTAACATTTAAAGGAATCTACATGTATGTGTGTGTGCTCAAATATAGAAAGAAAATAAAGGATACAATATGAATTACTAAACATAGATTAATTAAGAAGTTCCCCATACTTTTAGAGTTACACAGCACATTGGCCAGGAGTCATACTTGATGCCTCCTAGCCTATCTCAAACATCTCTCTCAGATAAGGCCAGGGATGATTGGGAATGTCTTGCTGCTTGTCTGCCTAATCTCTGGGATCTCTGTTTTCTTCATTTTCAATCATGTCGCCGTCCATACTGCTAGTGCTAACGTTACCGCCATCAAGCTGCAATGATTTGCCGCAAATGAATGCAGAATGCGGCCGAATCTGTCGAGTCGTCTTGTAGTGGTGCGTTACATGCAACGTAGCCTACAGTATATTCCCATCCAATTAGATTGAATTCGGTATTGATCACGTGAAAAATAATAACGGTAACTCCAGTGAAATTATTTGAAACTTGTTAGTGAGGACTAGATTAGGACCGTATTTAAAGCTGATGCTGGTTTCCAACTTCGCCCCCCCCTCCCTCCCCCAGGTGTGTCTGTAAAACACGGACAGAGACAACTTCTCTCTTTTGATGCTTTACAAGCAACGTGAAACCTAGCTAACAGGTGAAGAACACAAACAACTAAATCACTAACCTACTTTAACTGTGCAGGGACTATAGACCAATACAACAACAGGCTTAAATGAACTGACAACATAAGTTATACGACTTACAGTTCTCAAGGACGCACACGTGTCCGCGCTATTCTCCGACACCTCTTGTACAAAACTAAAGTAACGAGCCAATTTTTAAAATGTAAGGACTATAAAGTACCGATATTCGTGTTAAAATGTAAGGAGTAAAAGTAAAAAGTCGCCACAAAAAAAAATAGTAAAGTAAAGTAGAAATATCCGAAAAATCTACTTAAGTACAGTAATGAAGTATTTGTACTTCGTTACTTCCCATCTCTGATAGGGAGTGAGATAGGGAGTGAACAGGCTCTCCATAGACAGGCTCTGCTTAAATCCACATGGTGGATCCTCCACTTCTACGTTGATTTAGGAACTCTTAGGTGCGCCGGCTACGACCTGCTGATGTGGACAATAATCCCTGTCACAGCTGTGACAGCTGCGCGCTCATTCAACTCACAGTGGGGCCAGCGAGGATGAGTGGACTGCTTCTATTTTGCATTGAAAACAAACTAACAAAGAAGTTGAACGTAGAGCAGACTGTGGAGGAGTTCGAGGAGCACGTCTGACAGAGTGCCACTCAGACAGGTGAGTAGGCCTAGCCTACAACAACCTCACTTATAGATTCATCGCTCTTTTTTTCCCGGAGAATGCCAACAACCACTTCATAGCAACCGGTGAGTGTGTGCATGTGTGTGTATTATGCTACATGATGTGTAACAATTGTGCAGGCGCTTTTTGCTTAAAGTTTTGGGCTGGAGCTGCTGTTGTGTTTTTATTGACAAGGCTTGCCTGTAGGCTACATCTGCATTGGTGATGCTTTATTATTATTATATTCATTCTATAATAATTATTTAATTTCTGTATTTTATATTATTATTATTATTATTATTATTATTATTATTATTATTATTATTATTATTATTATTATTATTATGCTTGTTGCACCCGCCGCAGTGCCAATGCCCCCTTTTGGCCTGATCATTGTTGGCTAATTTTGTTGAATTGTCTGACTTTTGTCCTCTTCTGGTTAAGTCTGTAAAACTACACTGAGGAAGGCGGTTGCATATTTATTATTGATAATTAGTTGGACGCACAGGCTGCAAAGTGCCCATTGTTTCACTAGTGTAGGCCTACAGGTTTCTATAATATGATCATCATCAAGTTTTATTTACCCACCATACCCTTTAAAAATGTAACACAATAACGTTTGGATTATAATTTAGCCTTTTATTTATGTAAATTTTTACACAAGGTATTTTATTTTACTTAACTACTTAGTTAAGAGTCCACAACAACCAACCAACATCTGAAAAATAGATCTTTGGCTTTTTGACATTAACTCCTGCATGTCAAGATTCAACAAGAAAGACTGCCATTTTACTGCTGATAGAGAGCTGTGCAGAGTGACAGATTCCCTTTTAATTCCCCACATAGAGATTGAACTGGACTTGTCTAATTTTCTCCAAGACCTACGGCTACCCTCTCGAAAATGGATATGGATGAATTTTGATTCATCTTCCAATCCAATCTGGTCTGAATATTCAGTTCAGTTGGACCCCAAATAAGAGACACGACGCAGATATTATCCTGCCTGTCATTATCAGGGGAGCCAAGGAGAGGCTGTCTTTTAGTCGCTCACAAACACAGGTCTGCTGGATCCTTTGCAGATGAGATACAGCAAAATTGAGTACTATAATACTCTTGGATCTACATTCATATTTACAGACCTACTCAGGTCTGTGACAGAGTAGTCTATATCTACCACGTTCCACTTCCGGGATTGCTCCGTTGCCGCCGGAAATTCCGCCGTATTTCACTCTTTTTTGCCGGATGTCCGTTACCTTCCACTTTCTTTGTGTTGTTTTAATTTTAAACTCCAGTTGATTTATGAGGACTATGGTTAACTGCTCCTCAGACCTCTACAGGGTAAATCCAGGCAGCTAGCTAGACTATCTGTCCAATCCGAGTTTTCTGTTGCACGACTAAAACAACCTTTGAACGTACAGTACACATGTTCCACCAAAACAAGTTCCTTCCTGAGGCTTTTTCGCAACGCCGCCATGGCTCTGCCCGGTGCTTAGCGCCGCCCATGGCGATTGTGATTGGTTTCAAGAAATGCCAATCAACCAGTGCATGTTTTTCTCCCATCTTGGAATGCTATGTGGACTAGCCAGACCCTTCTCTGCAGTGCTGTGGAGGAATGTCTGGCAAAGCAAGACTAGTGACAGAGTGACAGTGCCTGGTTGCAAAATCTACTTGAATTTCATCCACAAGAACTATTGTCCATCACAGAACCTGCACAGGCCTCTGAGGTTACACTCAGGCCTCCAAGAGATCCCTGGTGAAGCTTTTATTTTTTATTTTTTTATTGGTATCCAGAGCTTTACAGAAAATCATTAACCATTAAAGACACCTTGCATCCTTCCCAGCACCCCTACCCTCTCAAAAGCAAGACAAAAATACACAATTGAAGGACATATTCACAAAGACACATAGAGACAAGCAATAGAATCCACGATCAAAAAACATCTGGCCAACTTTCAGGTTATTACCCGTCACATTTCTCATCGATTTCACATAGAAACCCCCCCCCAAAAACCCACTTTTGATAACTTGTGCATAATCTTCAATAAAAGCTCTGTCTGGTACCACAAACAGAACTATATACATTATAGAACTGGGAGGAATGTGTGTACTTGAGTTAAATGCATATAGTATACATTATATAAAGTCTACTCTTCTGGGAGCAATATATACGGTCCACTTAAACCATAAACTGGCAAAATCTTCTTGCTGAAGTTTGAGATAACATGTCAATCTCTCCATTTTGTATATGTCATAAACTATGTCTATCCAGTCATCGATCAAAGGAGCCTGTTGCTTCAGCCATTTACGGGCTATGGCCTTTCTGCCTGCAGCTAGTAAGATGGACATAAGCTTCTTGTCTTTAGCATTCATCACTTTTGGAAAATTACCCAGGTATAGAATGTAGAATCTGAAGGGAATAGTAATTCGGAGAACCTCCAGTAAAACCTGGTGGACACTTCTCCAGTAAGGGATTAGCACTGGGCAAGACCAAAATATGTGATAGTGCAAATCCGTTTGACATAGTTTTGACATCTGTTTGACATAGTCTCCAACAGTCTGAGTCAGCAGTGCAGTGTCGCTTTTGTTGGGGGTGTTATGAAGAAACGTACAAGATTCTTCCAACAGAATTCCCTCCCAGCACAGAGAACTAGTGGTTTTCCATCATATTTGGCAAATATTGTACCAATCCTCCTGAGAGACAACATCATTGCTCTCACTATCCCATTTTTCCTTAATATGCAATGACTCCTGTGATTTTCTTTGTGAGAAGCAGTTGTATATCTTGGATATGGTTTTAGAGTTGGATTCAGAGTTTTATGCAGATATGAAGATTTTCATCAATCCACTCTAAATTTGCCATATCCACGTCTTTCTTAAGTGTGTCAAAGCAGTGTCATATCTGGAGGAACCTGTAAAAGTCTTGCTGTTTAAGACCATATTCCTTCATAATCTGAAAGTTCTTCAGTGACCCGTTTTGTATCAGAGTACAGTAAGCAGTGACGCCATTCTTCGCCCATATCTTAAATCTTTCATCACTTAAATTAGAGGGAAATCACTTTCTAAAGTGCACCATTTTAATAGTTTAGCTATTTTTTGTATTTTGCACAACTTTTCAGTTTGCTCCCAGACTTTAAGAGATAAACCAATAAATGGATTTGCCTTGTCCAGGAGGTGTTTGGTTAATTTCCTATCTGAAATAATTGCCTGAAGAGGGATCCCTGACATTGCCATTTCAAGATCCTTCCACCTGGCAGAGTACCCAGGATTGCACCAACATACAAGAGGCCTAATTTGAGCTGCATACTAGTATTCTAACAAGCATGGAAGCCCCATTCCTCCATATTCCTTCTTAAGCTGCAAAGTTTTAGATTTTATCCTAGGCTTCTTGCAATTCCATATGTACCTAGATTTGAGTTTGTCCTATTCTGTAAATTGCTGAGTTTTCCCCTCCACAGGTCGCGTTTGAAAGAGGTAAAGCAGTCTTGATAAGATATTCATTTTAACTGATTCTACTCTTGAACTTTAAATTTAGAAACGGAATAACTTGCCATCTTCTTACATATGTCTTTATTTTGGAGTTCAGGGGCCCATAGTTGATGTTAGATAGGGTTGTTTAGTCTTTTGGTATATGTACACCCAAGTATTTTATTGAGTCTGCATCCCATTTTAATTGGTGTTTTTGAGCAATCTCCCTAGTGGGCTCATAGTTGAAGGTGATGATCTGTGTTTTAGATATGTTAAGCTTATAGCCTGACATCTGGCCATATTCCTTCATACATGACACCAGTCTAGGTAAAGATTGTGTGGGTTGTTCTAGGTAGACTAAAATGTCATCAGCAAACAATGCCAACTTTTGTTCCCCTCCGAAAGTTGAAATGCCTTTTAATATTGGGATTCTGGCAGATCCATTGACTTAGGGGCTCAATAAAGATGGCAAATTAAAGAGGGGAAACGGCACATCCCTGCCTGCAACCTCGCTGAAGGGAGAAAGCGAAAGTGAGGTCTCCATTCATTCTGATTTTAGCTGTTGGTTGTTATATAATGTTTGAATATTTTTTATGAAGTTTTCATGAAATCCAAATGCATATAGAACTCTATATAGAAATTTCCAGCTCACTGTATCAAATGCTTTTTGGGCATCTAGGCTGATGAGGGCTGACTCTGTGTTATTTTCTTTGATGTGTCATATTATATGTAGTGTTCTTCTAATGTTGTCCTGTGTTTGCCTCTGCTTTATAAAGCCAGTCTGGTCCAGATGGATAATGTCTATCAAACATTTTTCTAGCCTCCTTGCAAGTATAGATGTAAATATTTGATAATCCACATTCAGTACACTTATAGGTCTTTAAATGATCACATTCCTGTCTGTTTTTGCCTTCCTTAGGAAAGAGAGAGATGACTGCCTCTCTCCATGAGGGGGGCATTTCTAGTTTTTCTTTATTATCCAGTTATAGGTCTTCAACAGTAAGGGTACTAATATATCCCTCAGAGCCTTGTACCACTCACAGGTAAAACCGTCTGAGTCAGGAGAGCTACCCGTCTTAAGTCTTGTAATAGCTAAATTAATCTCTTCTACAGTCACCTGAGCTCTGAGAAAATTATTCTGAGCATCTGTGACTGTTGGCAATGTATTGATTGTAGAAAAATTTCTGTTTTTGTATCATTGTCAAAACAAGCTTGAGAATAGAGTTTTTGATAGAAAGACAGGAGGCCTTTAATTTTTTTTCCTGCTGACATTTCTAGTGAAGCTTTTATCCACATGGACTACATCTCCTTGCCTCTGGCCAAAGACTGCGTGACAGGGGATGAGGACATGTAGGAACCAAGGTCATTATAGGTTTAAATTTTTAATTAGTTTTTATTTTTGACTTTTCAATTTCATTTTAGTCTAGTTTTAGTTTGTTTTTAGAGTGTGTTTGCTAGTTTTAGTTTAGTTTTACAGAAAGGTTTAGTTTTAACATGTCTAAGAAGGATGTACCATAATGGCTTGCTTGTTAATGCTAGATGGCCAGCCCTACTACAGTATTAATTCTCCTAATGAATGCATGCTATAGTTATCACTATATCAGACAACACTATGGCAGGAAGCAGACTTGTACACATATGCACCAATGATACTCAGGAGGAGAAATTTAGAATTAAACCTATGTAGAACAATACATCCTAATGTTATAGCAAAAAAAACATTAGGTTTATAATAAGTAAAATAAGTGTCAATCCCATTGATTCTGTAGATGAAGCACAAAATGTAATACATAAAATAATCTGGTCTTTTTAGCTTTACCATTTTAATTTTCTCAAACAGCTTATCACAGAATCAAACATAACACTTTAAGATTAGCATTCTTGACCACAGATTGTCTTAACAAATTCTCTACCTTTCCTCACAGACTATTGATGTAGGCTATGTTATTCATAAAATGACTACACATATCAGTAAGTCTCAATGCGCTTTGCAGACTTTAGGCGAGAGTACACTAGTTTGGACTAGTGCATTACATTTGGGTATATCAGTAATCATGGTAATGACCACATTCTCGGACATTATAACACCCCCATTAAAGCTGTCACATCCTACTGCTGCATCCAAAGTGTAATGCATAGTTTATTGTATTGCCTTATATTTATAAAAATATTTTATAAAATACTGTTTGCTAACGTCTTTGAGGCTATTAGCCAGATTAGCTTGGAGAATGTTATAAGGTCCATTTAATGCACATTGGTTGATTGATGGAAGGCTTTTTAATGGATAATTCTGTAAACAGTAGAGTAGTGGTTCTCATTAGAGGGCAGTGCCTTTTAAATATATTGTTGGAGTTGCAAGATTCTGTCTGAAGTATGAAGTAAATTACCACAAATTAATTACATTAATGTGGTTATTATATTATTATGGTCATATTACCGGGGATCTTTGCGAATAAGTATTGAACCACTAACAGCTCAGCAGTTGCACACTACAGAGCACTGACGTCTGTGGCTAATGTGGATTTAAGCATTCACTACTGTCAGCAACAAGACAGAGATAGCCAATTTGTCTCAAAGTCAGCCCCTCCAGACCCATTCAACATCTCTAAGTTAATAATCATAGACTGATGTACTTCATATTGCATGAAACACATTTGAACTTGATTATGCCTTCATTTGATTGCGAGCGTTTACTTTATAAATGTAAATGTGTTTTCGCTTTTTGAATAGCATGAATAAACAAAAAGCTGCAGGGCTTCTCAAGGGAGAAATGATCGAACCCTTATACATGATAACATTAGGATAATTGCATTGGACTATCCTCAATAGTGTAGTGTTCATACCATTAGTTGTGTCCATGCATGCATGTGTAAAGGGAATATCACAGAGCTGCACACATAGGAGTCATGAGTGCAAAAGTGTTTAGATCCACTAGAGTGCTTAGGCAAAAAAAATCTGCTTACTCTATAAAACTTGAAGTACTTTGGAAATACTGTTGAGTAGGTAAGTCAAAAATAGTACTAACATGTGGAATCATACATAATTCAATGCCAAAGACTTATGACTAAGTTAATAGGACCATTTGTGTATTTTAGAGCTGCAAAGATTAATCGATTAGTATGTCAACTCTTAAATTAATCGGCAACTATTTTGATAATCGATTAGTCGGTTTGAGTAATTTTTTAAGACAAAAGTAAAAATTCTTTGATTCCAGCTTCTTAAATGTGAATATTTTCTAGTTTCTTCTCTCCTCTGTGACAGTAAACTGAATATCTTTGAGTTGTGGACAAAACAAGACATTTGAGGACATCATCTTGGGCTTTTGGGAAACACTGATCCACATTTTTACCATTTTCTGACATTTTATAGACCAAACAACTAATCGAATAATCGAGAAAAAAAATCAACAGAATATGAAAATAATCGTTAGTTGCAGCCCTAGTGTATTTTAATTATTGCAAAACAACAAAGAGACTACTAGTTTGTTTGGTTGTGTATGAATCATTTTCTTCTTTTTTTTCTGTTCTGACACAAAACTTATTATCTTATACAGTAAAGGAGTGACAATCAGAGTGTAGGTATTAGTTGCACTCCCAAATCCCAGACCTCAGTTTGGAAGCTGTATGTGCATCTGTTTGCGTAAGCATTTTAAAATTCCTTTTGAGCTCACATCTGAGACATGAAGATTTGTTGATGTCCTTTTGCTTTGTGCATTTGTCTCTATTGTTCCAACTGCTATTTAAGCACTGCATGCATAAGCATTTGTCTGTGTAGGATTAATAGAGAATATATAATTTAGACATCAACACTTGTCAGAAGAATTGCTTCAGGAGTTGCCTCAAGAACAACAATAGCACAGTTCTAAGTCTCATCAGTGAATTTTATCTGAGCACGGTGCAGTGGTAGGTTAACGACTGATACGTTTGCCAACTCCAAAATAATTCAAAGGCTGTCAATTCTACAAGTCAAAGATTCAATTCAGTCTCTGAGCTTGGGAAAAGTAATAGCGCGTCAGAATTATATTAGTCCTGCTCAAAATCCGGCTGTGCATTCCAGCTTAGCTTCAATCAGGGCCGAGTTTGCAGAGAGCTCCTGCTGTACATGACAAACTGTAGATAAAGCAGTAGTTGGTCAAGTGGCCACATGCAGTAGAGGAAGGTGGGAGGCTTGTTGTGCTTGTGCTTAACCAGCAGGATGCACTGCAGCCCCATCACGCACCAGCTTTAATGTCAGGAAAACGATCAAGCTGAAAAGCACCATTTCAGCGAGTTTGAGATGAATATTTATGCGTGTGGGTAAATGAATACCATTTTTCACATAAATGAATATCTGTGCTCAAATTAGAGGTTGGAGAAATGTCTGAGATTATCTTGTTGCTTAATGCTTAATTGAAGTCAGCTTCTAATTAGTTTGGCTATTATCATCCAACTTAGCAACAATTCCAGATTTCTAAAACTTTTCAACATGGTGAGAATAGAATTTTGCCCCTAGAAATAAATTTAAAGCTACTGCATTATGAATAATTATAATCTGTGTCCTCTTGTCACAGCTTCACCCACTGTGACCTCTTTTTAATTCTCATCCTGCTCAACATTAATTTAGCTAAGAGCAAAATCTCTGAATTAATGTCCCTTCATTCCTTTTTCTTGCCGTGTCACCCTCATTACATGCTATGCAAGTGCTGGGTGTCTTACCTTCCACAAGGCAAATGGAAGTTCACTATGCTATATCTGCAGCACATTTTCTTCACTTTCATTCTGAACACTGTGCTGGCTGAGACAAAGACATAGTGTTTGCTATACAGAATGGAGTTGTGCATTGAGCATTGGGGCCCTGAATGGACTTCCCGCGGTTTTCATAAGAGTATAATTCCTCTGCTTGTGTCTGCACTGCAGGCTGGTGGCAGCTCTGATTGTGGCCATACTGCGCGGGTGCCAGTGTGAATGAATTGTTCCAGAGTGATGTCCTGCACAAAGAGCTTACCTGGGAACAAGATTCCGTTACGCTGGAACTGCGCCAGGAATTCTGCCTCTGGACCACAAACACTGGCACACCTACAAGGTGTTTTTTGGCACTGTCAGTCCACATGCAGCAGAAGTGGTGCTGGTATTGATTGATAATATCTGACCTTTGGGCAATCAACACTCACCCTCTCACCCTTCAACCCTCTAAATACAGTATATTCTAAACACCTGTCAGCCAGCAGGTCCCATTCTGCTACCTCCTTCTCCTCCACTACCTTTTTTCCACCTCCCTTTGAATTATTGAGCTCTTTCTGGGGACCAGTTCCTCTCATCAGATGTGTAGGCTATCAAACTTGCTTCACCGCTCCTTCACCCGTGGCTGAAGCCGCCCCCATGCTGCCTCACGACATTGAGGAAATCACTCACATGTCCCTCACTTACTTCTCGCTCACTCCACCACTTGCTCCCTCTCAATCTTTTTTCAAGCTCCAGCCCTCCTAAACCCTTCTTTAAATCTCTCTCTTTTGCCCTCACAATTTCTATACCTCTTTTTCTGCAATGTTCCTCCCTCCTTACTCCCCACCTTCTCACTCTTTTCCTTGCTGTGATTTTTTTCTGTAATGACACGGCCCACTGCTGGGTGTCACTGAGTTGATGGAGGGAAAAAATGGAAGACTGAGGCAAGGGAGGGGTTTGACAAGGGGTGTGTGTGTGTGCGTGTGCGTGTGGACATGTCTGTATGAGCGACGGGGAGAGAGAGACAGAGAGGCAGAGCGACAGACATTATGCCTTTGGCTGTGTCTTGTGTAAAATGCTCCAACCTATAGTGAAAACACACTTGGCAGTTAGTGCGCCACCGCTTCCAATAAAGCCATACAGCCTGGTGCTTGTCATGTCTCTAATGGTGTTCCATTACAGTCTCCCAAAGGACTCTTTCTGTGTACACACACACACACACACACACACACACACACACACACACACACACTTACACAGACTCAGTCTGTTTCTATCAGTTTCTATCGTCTTATGCAATCTTGTGCCACCTGAAGCCAAGTGCATTGTCTGGCACTAATGTATACACATGGAAAAACCGTAGCATACTGATTAAACAGTTTGTAATACTGCATCTCATGTTTACCGTGCAGGCGACTGCCAAATCACCGCCACTTTCTGGCTGTGGAAGAAGAGCACAGCGCTCTTTGAAGAAAGAAAGAGACCAATGACGCCTTTATTCTCTGCTCTGTTGTTGTAGGCTCATTTTGCACCACAGAAAGCACTGAAGCAAACTTTAAGGATCCTTTTTAAAAGCTATGGTAGCAGTGCATGTGATCTAAAACCTAATCAGGGAGACTTTTCGGCTTGGTGCAATTGCAACATTATGAGAGTCGATAAGACCTTACTGTTTAATACAATGATTTTCACGTGTCATCTGTCTTTATCGCTCAGGTCAGTCAATAGAATCGATTCAATCAGCAGCACAGCACAAAACACAAACTAAAAAAAAGAAATCACCCCACACTGGCAAACACAATTCACCCTGACAGTAGCGAACATCTCAACCCCACAATGCACCAATACACATGCATGCTCACACGATTACTAAATAGGGATTTGGGGATTGGGGGTTTGGAGGTATTTATGTGCGTAGGATTTGGACTGTGAATTTGAGTGTGAATTCTGTTTGAGGAAAAGACAGATGTGTGCTCAGCCACCAAGACAGTAAATTCAGCGGGAAGTGCTTTTGGAAAGCCCCCACAGCTATTCAAACAGATTAACGGTAACAAACAGCCAAACAAAGCACAATAAAACACTGACAGTGGCTGGTCGCCAACTGACCGATGGCAACAATTGATTTATGTTTTATGGGGTATATGCAGTCTATGGGAAGTTAGGAGGTTTGAAAGAGAAAAACGACTACTACTGTGTGTGTATTTCTGTAGGATTAGGGTTAAGAGAGGTCTCTGGCATGAGTGGGTGGTAAAAATACCCCAACTCCTGTGATACGTGATGATCTGAGGAGAAAGTGGGAAGTGGCTGATCCGGTCCATGTTATTAGTTGAGCTCTGTTAGACCATGTAATAGCCTCACAGCGCAACAGGGAGTCGCTGTTCCAAGAGCCGACTCTGCCCAGTATGACATCCTGATATGGAAGATATTTGTAACGGTGTTACAGCAACACTCTGTGTGTGTGTGTGTGTGTGTGTGTGTGTGTGTGTGGCTAGCTCTTTAGAGTGTTTGCATAAGTGCTGATTCTGCTCTTCCAAACCCTTCAACTCTGCATTTTTCACAGACTTTCTCCCCTCTGCTGTGCCCTCATCTTCTCTGCTCTCTTCATCGCCACACAGCTTGCTTCTTTGCCCTTTGCCTCAATTCGTCACACATATCTTTTCATTACCCCTTCGAACCTTGCCAAAAAACAGGTGGAAAAAGCCCTCCACCAATTCCTCCCCTTCACAGAGAGTTGCAAACAACACGAGGTAGGAAGGCATCAAGCAATATCCTACTCTGGAAAAGTGAGAGCTTGACATTTATGAGACAGCTATGAACCTTGGTGATGGTGAAGGGAACGAGTGTATGCGGTGTGGATGGAGTACAGTGTGAGAGTGGAAGCAGGCGATAAGAGACATCATAAGATCCAAGTGTAAGGCAATTATTCCACATGAGAAAAAAGCATGTTAAGAGGGGATACAGATTTTTATGATAAAGGAAACAAGGTCATACAGTTCTGGTCTACATGATAAAGGATACAAGGTCATACAGTTCTGGTCTACATGATCAAGTGTAAAATGGTTCTCGATCTTTTTTTTAAATACAGCAGATTGTGTTCTTTGGTCTGGTATGCAGCTCAGGAGAATGTTGATCGTATATCTCTGGAGGGCACTTCACCTGTTTCCTGTACTTCAGATAACAAGAGGTTGCCAAGCAGGAGAGAAGCATTATCACTTTTAAAGATTACACTGGAAATATATCTACCTGTGGATCTTAAAAAAAGAGCTGTGTGCAGTTTATTCACAGACACTTAAAACTTGCTACTCTGCTGGTTTTTCAACTTTTTCATTTGCTTTACTAGAATTAAAGTTTTGGAACGGGTCTCTTGTATGAACACAAAGAAGCATATACACACACACACACACACACACACACACACACACACACACACACACACACACACACTACACGGTGTGTGCATGCTCATGCAACCATACAGCATATTTAGCTAAGTAATAAAGCAGCATTGTTTAAAGAGAGAAAATACAGCAAATGAATCGATATACAGCCCCCCCACGCCAGGGCATTTTATGTGGCATCTGTTTTCCATTCTTTTGCTCGGCACAGAGAGCTGGCCGGGTGCCGCAGCACTGTGGCCAATCTCTCTCAGCCAGGGTTGAGGTATGCAATCTGCATTGGGCTTCATCTCATTTGAGCTCATACCAGCCTGGCTGAACATGCCTTTGTCTTTTCCCAGGAGTTTGGATGTATATCTATCAGAGCGGGTGCAGAACAAAGAGAAAAAGCAACTACTGAGCTTTACAGGAGAGCTGTAATGCACTTTACAGTTAGCTGTTGCAGTGTGGTATCATTTCCCCTGTCCTCTTTTGCCAACATTACACTTCCTTTGTTGTTCTGATCCATAGCCCTTTTTCTTCTCTCCTGCTTCTTTGCTTTTCTGCATCCCTCCCTCCCTCCCTCTTTTCCTGAGATTATTTGTCTCCCATCTCTCTTGTCTCTCTCTCTCTTTCCCTCATTCTTAGCTATATAGTACCACTGGGATCTCATTAAGCCACTAACTTCAAATAAATAAAACAAACTGCGGAGACAAAATGAGGGATCTATATATTACAAAAAAGCTGGATTGCAATGAATTTTCCTTTTCCCTGTTCTGACACTTTTCTGCCCTCTCTTCCCCATCTTTGTCTCACTGGCTGCCTCTGACAATTAAATTAATTTCAAACAGGCTTTATTGGCATGACTGAGGCATTTTTAAGGTGCCAAAGCTTTACAAAAATGAGAAAAAAAACATGCGGCATTATGTCTGCCTCTCCATGTCTTCCTCGCTTAACTGCCTTAGTCCTTCCCCACTTTCTCCCTGCCAGCGTGCAATCATTGCAGCCAGCCGATAGCGTAAACTATCTCCTTCCTCCTTGGCCATCTTCCTCTGCCCCTCCTCTGTTTGGGTATTTTTCTCTTATTGTCCATCTGTAAGAGACCTCAAACTGAGATTTTCTATTTGTCTTTCCCATTAGAGATGAAAAGACAGCAGTATGGATGGATTGGAAGCTATGGGGTCTACATCTTTGCTTGTTTCTCCTCTCCACCCTCTTACCCTTGGTTTCCCCTCATTGGCCTCCCTCATTTTCTCTCTCTGTTTGTCCAGTTTGTATGTGCACAGTAGCAGGCAGGGGTATTTTACTATTTTCTGTGGGCTTCGGTCCCAGCTCATCATTTGTGACTGGATTCTTTGTCTTGGGTCAGTGAGAGAGCTGAAGTTAACCCAGGAGTTCCTTTCAAACATATGTAGAGGCTGGAACAGGGAGGCTTGACCTGCTATTGCAAGAGTCGGCTTTGTTACGCACAGATGAACTGAGAATGGACTGGGCCAGGTCAGAGGTGTGGGTCACGGAGAAACGATGAGCATCCTGGGAAAATATTTTATTTCTTTAATTGATCAGCCTCAGAGGGTGAGTACCAAATATCTGCTAGTGGAGTGACTAGTGCCTGGTGCTCCAAGGACTTCCACTGAGATCAAGAAGCTGCTGATGTCGATTTGAGGAAAGGGGGAGAGAGAGAGAGAGAGAGAGAGAGAGGGGCGGGAGAGAGAGGGGGAGGAAACAGAGTGATGGGGGAAAGCCAAAGAGAATAAATAGAAGGATAAAAGAAATCTTGATTTTGTCTGAGAGAGTATTGATTTTTTCCCCTGGGTTGGCCACGTGCGCACAGCTTGTTATTAGTTTAGAAACAAAAAAAGTGGAATGTGGAGAGAGTTGGCAGATGTGTGTAGGCCAATGTGTGTATGTATGTGTGCTGCCTGGCTGCACTGTTTGCATGTGTTTTTGTTCTGCATGAGGGTTTATGTTGCCTGAGTGGCATCACATGTGTATGAGGTGTGTGGGTTTGTGTGTGTACAGAGGCCTGGCTTTTGGACTGGTGTATGGGCCTGCATGGTTTGGAGCCTCTGGCTGGTTGGAGATGTTGGGATTAGGGGGAGATTAGAGCAGTGATTACACAATGTCTTCGCTCTAATGATCCCAACTGTTTGTTCATCTTATCAGCCACGCTGCACTGGATTCCACGACTGCCGCTGATATGCGATAACGCACACATTACTCCCACACACCCCACCCTCCAGTCCCCCAACTCCAACCACCCCACCACTGCCAGTCAGAAAGAGGAGTGACCTGGCAGAGTTGGCAAACAAACCCTCAGGGAAAGGGAGAAAGAGATGGACATGTACTGTAGGAAATTCATAGACAAAGCGGGTGACTCACAGGGCTGACCTCTTGAGTCCACAGAAGCATTAGCCAGAGTGCTCATTGTTCACTGAGACAATACACTGACCCCCCGGAGAGCCCTTGGTCTGCACTGCAATGTACCCACAGAGCCGCAGCATATTACAGAGGGAGCAGTGGGTGGAAACAGCGATAAGGTGTCCAATGTACTCTGGTACACTATGTGGTGTGAGTGTACATTTTCTGCCTTTTGGAGAGAAGTATGAGGTTATTAGTGTGTGTGTGTGTGTGTGTGTGTGTGTGTGTGTGTGTGTGTGTGTGGTGTGTACATATTTCTCTGTAAAAGGAAAAGGTTGTACTTGGTTTCAGTCAGTGCGGTGGCCTATGAAATACATTTTTTAATAAAGTAAGGATGCGCAGATTTGTGTGCTTAAGTGTGTTTGCCTAAATATGACTGTGCGTGAGATAATACAGTACATGTGTGTATCAGCATGTGTGTGTGTGCACTTCTCTCCATGCCTGCATGCCACTCTGATCTCCCCATTACAAGGTCGATTAAGCCACTAATCCCCAAAATACACGCGTCCAACAGCACGACACTGGGGAAAAAAAACTCTCCCAAGGAAAAAATGGCTGAATCTTCCCTTCCCTGTTGCTCGGAGCTTAAGCCACACACCAGTGCAGTGTGCTACAGAGCATGAGCACGGAAATGTGTTTTACCTCCATAACCACACAGGCAGGGGATTAACAGGCACCTTAAACCCTGGAAAAGCAGCTACTTTTACACTTCTATGGCCTCAGAAGAAAAAAAAAGTTAATAAACAGCCACAGTGACACAGCAGGACTTTGAGTGCTATACATTAGGTACCCTTTCATTCATGTTAACTGAAATGCACAGGGTAATTAATTTTCGGTCTAGTTTTGGTATGCGTAACTGTCACACATGGCAGTTGGAGGAAACGGATGAAAAAGATTTAAAAACGCTGAACACAAGTTAATGGAATGAAGATAAAAATCTCATTACAGCTTTATTTCTCTAACGTAGGCTAGTACACATACCCGATGCTTTTCATATAATCTTGTTCTCATGACTGCATACTGAAAATCAGTACCGTGGCTCTTTAGTTATGTATCCCTGTTGTCCTGTCCTGCTCACTGGATGAGATGTGAAGGGATCTGCATAACCTTTAATTAGAGCACTGGTGTTCCGAGCGGAGGCTCCGTCAGGGAGATGGACCAGAGCAGAGGACCTGGGGCCCTCGGAGCCATCCTGATTTCACTATCTACTGCCTAATTTGGCCTGATTAAGGTAGAGTTATGATTTAGCCCTTATCCTGCCACTTTCTTCCTTGTCTTTCCCTGTCCGTATGGTTGGTTTACATGGTGCAGCTTGAATGCTACAGATGTGTTGGATTTAGAATAATAGTATCTCACGAAAAACAACGTTTGGGTTTATATGACCATTTTAATTGTTCAGGGTTAGTTTGGGGGCATCACATTTTGTTTGAAACCTGCCAATAATTGCACAAAAGTTGCATTGCATTGACCAGATCACAAGGATCACATTTGAGTCTAGTGTAATCAACAAAGAACAAACCAATACAGCACCTTATAATTGTTAGTGATGACTTTGATAATAATATAAAATTGTTCCTGGCAGGTGTTCTGCTCCTGTTGTTCAACAGTCGTTCTTTATCCCACACTACATTGCTACATATGGTGAAGTATAGAATAAATAATCTGCACATTCTGAACCTGACAAGTTTTATTTATTACCATGGATGTTGTTAAGGAAGAGTCATTCTCAGTGTGTAAATGTTAGCATTTTGTTTTCATATCGAATGCCAGCATTGCTAACCGGAATGACCTCAAATGTTTGTGTAACAAACAGTAGCTAGTCTTGCTCAGTGAGGAGCTACTCTAAATACAAACACAGAAAATTATTATCGGAATGAATCATTTTGTTGCAGCCAATCATGGTAAATCCACTGTGGTAAATAGCCTGCAATGTTATGTTACACTATTAGAAAGTGACATCTCAGAATTCGCAAAGGCATCGCATCAAATCATGTTTGTGATAGCTGTGTCTGCCTCTATGGTATATACCGTCAAGATTTCTCCCAAGGTTTTGCACTGGTTGCGAAAGAGTTGCTAACAACAATGGAGGATGTTTAGGGTTCTAAAAAACAAAACAGATTGGTTGAAATGAACTTGTTATATGCTAACAGGTTTTGTGTGTATCCACAGTCTGATATATCATATGCCTATGCTGTAGAACTCCAAAAACTGTTACATTATATAAAAAAACATGTCATTGTTCTGCATGACATGTTCCTGCATTGTGATCAACATGGTCAGAGTAGTTTTACTAGCAGATGTGCATGTGCATGTTTGGACCTCCATCTTCTCTATGTCCACCACCTAAATACACACTGTACCTAAATCACAGTTCGCAGTAGAAGCACACAGTATATTATCTGTTTCATGTTCTCGTGGTGTCTGCTGTAATATTTGGATCCTATCACAGCTGGTGGTCTCTCAGCTCGCCTGCGGGGTATAGATCTGTTCTGCTCTTCAAGGATCCAGTTAACATGGCTGACCTCTATCTCTGCAGGTTGTGTGCTCTTAGAGATTTCTGTCTGGGAGTCTGTCTCTGGCTGTCGTTTATTGCTCCACCAGGAGCTACCCAGGAGAGCCTCTGTCATGACCCCAGCCTAATTGAATTGTAATGAACCCGAAATTCTTGTTTCTGGCCTCTAATAAGTGCATGTCTGTATCCTGAGGTTGCTGGAAACAACTTCTAACACTTGAAGTATATATTGTAATCATATATAACTATATTGGCAATCATGATGGCAAAACACATATTTGCCAGTTTTGTGATAAATTAAAACTAACTATATTGATGGCAATAAAAACTAATTAGCATCTGGCTTACTAAGGTAATTAGTATTGAGCAATGCAAGCACAGACGGTTCATTTGTCCTGCTTACTTATGGCCTATGAATGCGTAATTAGCCATGTTAAGGGCACAGGTGATGTATTGTAGCTGTACAGGCCAATCATTAATAATGGATGTGTCACCTCTTCTGAAATTCTCATGAACTGCAAAGTGAGAAAATCCACCAGAGGTTTAGACACATTAAAATGAAATGGCATGTAAATTATCCAACTTATCCCACGAAAATAGACATCAGTATCATTCTTTCTTGTTGTAATCCCCCTTATGTAATGATTCAAATCTGGTGTGACTGCTCCATTTTATATAAAAGGGCTCCCTGACTCAAAGGGCTAATGTTAACAGTATTAATTATGGTAATAATATGTTTAAACAGTTAGATGTATCCCCATCAGTGCTTGATTTATACTTAATACCTGGTTTATCTTTGATTATCTTCTAATGATAAAAATAATTAGCGTTTTTCAAAAACACAACACTAGGGCACAAGGTCCCTCAATTATAATGTCCCAGTCGGTTGTGACAACCTTAAAAAACATCCTCACGACAAAGTATCTCTGCCATCAAACCCAAAAAGAGAACACAAAGCACACTGCACAACACTACACACAGTAGAAATAAAAAAATAAAAAGAAGTCTCCAAGGAGAAGCATTGTAATGGCACCCACTGTGACAGCTGAGTACATTGTTTCTATTCAGATAGAATTTATTCAAACACTTTACTGCAGTTTTTTTCTTCTCTGTGCTGTCTCAGGAAATCTCCAGAGTCCAGGTGTCGCCTGTGGGTGTATGAGTATGTGTATGAATTTGTGTTTGGTGAGTATTCTTTTTTTCCCGTGTAATTATATAGTGCACTTTGCGCAATGCTGCTCCAGGTGACCAATCAATGAGTAATGAGAGACCCAGAGACCTGTAAGAGATGGACTGCAACCCGCGACCCCCTCGTCTCATTCAGGTCTTAATCACAGTGGTCCCATAGGATCCCATGATGCATGCCTGGTAATGTTTGGGCCTGTTTGACTGAACAGGGCTATGTACTTCCCAGACCTCATCCTTCTTTCCCCTACTTGCTTTCCCTTCCCTCCTCCCCCTCCACAGCCTGATAGAAGTGGAAGGATGGAATTGAAGCCAAGAGTAGGACTGTAGTATACATGAGGGGGCAAAGTCATTCTATAAAGTGAAACGGCTCATGAATAGCATTTCAACCTGCGGGTAAAGTCTGCAGGTTAGAATGTCCACTTTCAATTGGTCAGGGTCAAAATGAGAATAGGGGAGAGATTCAATTAAATCCTTAATGATAACTATTAGTATATATAGGAAACCTAATGAAGTCAGGGCTGCTGCTTAATTGCATTTTCAAAAGCCTTTTCATTTGATTGGTATATTTTTGTCTTATTGAAGCAGCATGGGGCTAGACTGTAAATGCTGTTCTTGTCCTGTGTCATTATGTATGATTAATATTCATTAATGGTTCTCCTCTGCTTTTAATCATTCTGGTCGCTATGAATGTTTGGCCTTGGAACACCCACACGTAGCAAACCTCAACGCTCCAGTCAAGCCATTGTGGGATTTCCATTCGACTTTTTAAAAACCTCAATGTAGATTTGAAACACCACGATAAAGTATGTCACTGTCATTGCTGTCAGCCCTGAAGTCCCCAGTTTTGCTATTGATGTAATTAATTTGGAAGGACGAGGAGAGCATGTGGGAGGAAATGTGTTGTTGTTGGACTACATTATTCAATATAAAATGTTAGTCAGTTCTTTTTTCATTATGATAATGTGGAGGATATCTTTACTGAAAATGTTACCACAGTAACAGCAGATATCTATTGAGTGGCGAGGAATGAAGAGGGAGAGATAAGGTGAAACAGAGGGAAATACATTGTAAAAGTTGCTTTAAGTGCCCAGGAAAAATTAAAAGGCATGCAATATTCAACAGTTAAGGACCGCAGGCAGTTTTTAATACACAGAATTAGACAACAGAGAGAGTGAGAGAGAGAGAGAGAGAATGATTGAAAGGCAGAGGGGGAAGGGATGAATAGAGTGTGCTGCAGTGAGCCAGTTACTCAGGAGTAGTACATTAAGTGAACAGTTCTTCAGTGTGTAGGTGTGTAATGTCCCTTTGTAAACCTGCCCTTGCTTCTATAGCAACACGCCTCTGTGGCTCGATGCACACACGTGTAAACTCAGCTCTGCGTGCTTTCCCATGGCCACCACCCTTTAGTGTTCTCACACTCCTTCACTTAACAGAAATAAGAACACTTCACTCAATTTGCTTGAGCCACTGTTGCTGCATTGTTGTCATTTCATTCCGACACTGAAAATGCTTATGCTAGAGCTAATTTGTAACCACTTTTATTTGTTTTTGCTCAAACTCATACCTGTGGATTTACAGATGCAACCATTTAAAGAAGAAAAAAACTCTAAACTTCTAAAAAAAACACAGAACATCTCTGCAGTATTAAGATAAATGTCTTCCCTTCATGTAGCAGTAGGCTGATTTTAAGGTCTGTTAAGTAATCCATGACCTTTATTGACCTCTATTGGCAACAAGCAGGAATTGCAACAACATTAATAGAACTCATCTCCTGCACAGCCAACGCCCCCCCCCCCACCCCACCCCATCCCAACTGCTCCCGCTCTCTTGATCCAAGGCAGTCTGTAACTGAAACAATGAAGTTATATACAAGTGAGATGAATAAGGTGGCTAATTAGACCAGAGATCCAACAGAAGTAGTCTGTAAAAAGGTAATACATCACAATGCAAAATACAAAACACTACAATAATAATACTGCTGTGTCATTTGCTTTTTTGGCTTGTGCACTAGGCTTTCCAGCCTTTGTAGCTGAAATGTTGTTCGCTTGCTTGTAGCCCCATCCGCCATCATTTAGCAGTTTAAAATGTGAGTATGTAGAGAGTAAAACAGAAGCCCCTGTTTCAAGAGAGGGTATGAGCTGGTTATGGGATAGAAAGAAGGGTTTGAAAGCCAGAGATCACATCAAGGAAAATTATCAATGAATCATTTATATTGATTGGAGACCATATAGGCCCGTCTGTTGATATATTATGTAATATTGTATATCATCGCTGTCTGGTTAAAACCTTGTATGTCCAAAATCATTGTTTTTCAGGAAATGAAAAAATGCTACATATTATTGAGCTATTTACCTCAGACGAAATCGCCATTATCACTGTTTAAACATTTGTGAAACCCACAGACAGACGTGAAGGGTGACCAACAGCATTGATTTATGAAAGGAAAAAAAAGACGAAATATGGAGATACAAGGTTTCTGCCGGACAGCTACAATATATTGTGGGACTAAGAGTGCACTTACTGTCCCTCGAAAATGTGGAAAAAGTAAAGAAACCAGGCTCAGCTCTGCTGCTCTGTGACTGGCCAAACATCAGCTCACTGTGCACATTGAAACAACTCCCAGAGTAGAGGATGTTTTTTTCAGTGGAGCTGTCAAATGAGTTTCCTGAGATTCACCCATTAGACAGCTTGCATGTTTAGCTGCTGCATGTTCGGTCCCACCACCACATGGTTTGTACTACAGTATGCCTTGAATGTGGAATATGACAACATTTTAAGAAACGCATTGTTTGTTCATGGCAGATGGACAGATTGTGCACACAAATTATCTCTCTCACACACACACACACACACACACACACACACACACACACACACACACACACACACACACACACACACACACACACACACACACACACACACACACACACACACACACATTGACATTCATTGAGTTATTTTTGCTGCTGTGCATATTTGAAATTTCCGAGCTTCGTGGTGTGGGGTGGGGGGGTGGCGTTGAGAGGATGTGCAGCAAAGCAAAGCCACTAAAATACTTGCTAAACTTCACGTTCACCCCAAAACACGTCATCTGGGATTAATTTATAAGCATTGGTAGCTGAAAACTATTACGAGGCTCAATATAACTCCCACTTTTATATGCCCACATTAGTTCAAGAAGACAAACAAAGTTAGTTGATTTAATAAACAACTGTGAAGGGACTCATGGACTATGTCCCATTTGGGCACTCAACACCTGTTTTTCCTACCAAAGCGAAATAATTCATCCGCTAAAACATTGTCTCTCAAAATTAAACAATTCCCGCACAAGAATAAGTTTACTTTGAGTCCCTGCTTCCAGGGAAAATAAACTGGTCTGCGGCATCTGTTACCAGCCTACTTGCCAGAATTGTATCACCAGTGTCCATATGGTCACTGCCACCCGAGTCAGTCCCTTTTATAACTTAGTTTTCGTAATTAAAATAAATATTTTCATTTCTCTTACTGTAATTGTAAATTAATTGGATTAACATTATCGGGGAGAGAGATGATGAGACGGAACAAGCGAGAGGCAAAAAGAAAAGACTGGTAATGAAGGAAAAGTGTAAAAAGCTGAGAGAGCACTTATCGAGTGAAGTATGTGTGAAAATTGAGTCTGAAAGCTTTGTCTGTGGCTGGCGGATGTGTTGAAAGGGAGCTTGTTCGCCATACTAATATAGACTCGTCTGTTTTTTGGGAAGGTGAAAAAGACAACACAAACATGTCCCAGCCTGAACATGTAAAACATGAGGGTTTTATACTCATAAGGTAGGTTTGTTTTTACAGTATTTACTGCTGAAATATGACTCAGATGATATGATCCTCTGTAGTAAGACTAGTCTTACTATATATATATATATATATATATATATATATACACGCGACACACAAAAAATACACATGCAAAAATGTGTGTCTACTTGCCAGGTCTTTGGGCAGCACAAAGAGGTCAGATTAATCTTAATTGCTTTCAGGGTTAAGTGCTTCTCTTTTCATCCTCTTCTGCAGTAAGTCTGTGACAGCTCTGCCAGCCCAGGTAAGACATCTCAATTTCCCCTGCTGATATGGACACTTTTATCTTATTTTATACATTAAGGCAAAGTACACACACACACACACACACACACACACACACACACACACACACACACACACACACACACACACACACACACACACACACACACACACACACACACACACTATAAAGAATGTCATCGGACATCGTCCTCCCGACAGGTGACAGTAGAATGGAAGGCTTCAGATCAGGATATTCCACATATAAAAAATGTGTGCGCCTTTCATTATTATTAATTGCTCTTGGGGAATTTCAGTGCATGTTGGTTCCCTGTCAATTAAGTGCACAACAATAGAGACAAGCTCACCTCCACTGGCCCTCTCCTGCAAGCACAACTGTTTTTTTTTTTCTTCTTCCTAGGAATCAATTCTCAATGGTAGACTTCAGTGAGCTCATTAGGCTCTCACTAGGCACCGACTCCATTACGGCTGCATAATTACCACAGTTCTGCCTTCATCCCCCTCTCTGAAAGAAACACCTTCATTCTAGACCTGACAGTGATTATTGTTATGATACATCACCTGGGAACTGAGAGCTGAAAACAGTCTTTACATTGCACCGTACCGTATCTACATGCTGTGTGCTTTTATACTCGATTTAGCCAAATAGATGTATTACAAAACCTAGTCCTTTTTTACAATCTGCATTTGCCACACTGTTAATGTTTGAATCTTGTGATTTTTATTTCTTTCCTCTGTCTAGATTATGTCCTTGTTCATGTTCACTGCACACGCCTGATGTGCCTGTCTTATGTTCATCAGGTTTTCTATCATGCTTAAACTACAATAGATATTTATTTGATTTGCATATGTTCCTCTACTCTTGCATATGCAAGTGTGCGTGGTTGTATGTTCACATGAAAGTGTGCATTTGTTTCTATTTCCACTGCTTGTGTGTGCTTTCGTGAAAATTGTGCATGTGTGAATAAATGCGCAGATGGGATTCGGGTGGCTAGAGCAGGGAAGGTTGCAGTAGGGGTAGCAACCACGCTTTGCCTGTCTTTCCTCTCACAGGCGGTGCAAAGGAAGTGTAACATGACATGAAGATAATTAAAAAGCAGATACATACATATTAAAACTGGCAAAGCCCACGGTAGGAGGACGGGGCCAGGAGTCATTAGGATTCTGTCCATAATGTAAACTTAAACTGGGCCTTAGCTATCCACCCTGAAGGCAGAACAAGCCTCTCAGAGAGCTGATATTTCATTACTCCCGTCTGGAGGGACTGAGTGCACCTCCCCGGCTTGATCTGTACCTGCCTCATGGAGAGCTGGAGACTCCCTATGGGAGCACAGCTCATACTGTGCTGCTCCACATTGGACTCTGGACTGGAAAATGACATTTTCAATCCAACCCACACATGTAATAGTGACTCAACAAACACTTAGCACTTGAGTCCTGATGTTACCTCTCTGAACATGTTAAATTAAATGTTACTACTTCCCAGAAAAACAAGTTATTATTATAATATTCTTGTCGAGGCCAAAACTGACATAGTGTGTAGGTAAAGCACCAGGGGATGTACAGCATGTTGTTAACATTGTGGCATCAACACATCTGTGCCTGTCTTGCACGTGTTGCTGTGAGCAAAGCCACTACCACTCTCACACAGTGTGGACATGCCTGCCATTATCCGTTAAATAGGTTACTTCCTAGGTGCATTTCCTGAAGTAGACTGTTAACATGGCAGCCCCTGGCCACCCCGAGAGGACAGGATTTGGCCATGATAACAGCTGTAACAACAGAGTATATGATATAATAGGAGCCCAGTTGTTGGAGGTGAATATATTTCTTGAGGGGATGATTAAATGAGAACATTGCAGAGGAGGTGATAGATGAGAAGAGAGAGAGAGATAGAAATGTGCTGGGAAGGAGTGGGAAGGCAGCAGATAGTGAGGGAGAGAGAAAGGCAGAAATAAGTGAAAATTAACAGGTGGGAGTAGAAGAGCTGAAATAAAGAAAAAGAGAGTGAAGCAGGCTGAAAGTAATAGACATATGTATCATGGGGGAGGGGGAGGGGTGAAGAGGAGAGTTTGATTGCTGGGCAAAGAAGGTACAAGAACAATTGCTGTTTCATTACACAGAGCAAGAGAGCCTGAATCTTTCCACACAGAAAGGTGTACGTATCTTCCATTAGAGAGCTCTGGCTCCCAAAATACCCCCAGAACAGAGCTCTCCGTTTGGCCCTAATTTTCCCTCCCATTCACCACAAAAACAGGGTCACAGCAGAGTGGTGTGCAGTCTGCAGTGTCTATATCTACGTGTTCAGCTGTCTATGAATTTAATATGTTTACATCAGTCTATTTTTGAAAAAGATGAGGTGTTATTCTGTGCAGGCAATGTTCTAGGTACTGTGACTGGGATTATGAAAGTATGCACACATCACTGACAGACAGTCAGCAAGGCTCCTTAAAGGTTACTTGCATGTTGGTAAACAGGGCAGAGATTATGCAGTGAAAGGCAGGTTTTCACAGTCTGTGTATGTGTTTCTGTGTTACTGTATCTGAGAAAGCGAGAGTGAGAGCTGCAGGTGACTTCATCAGTCAGAGAGACGGGTGGGTTCCGTCAGTGTGACGCCCTCGTCAGCGGCCCATATTAAACACATTAAACACTGGGCCGAGCTCCTCATTAATCAGACCAGAGGGATGACAGCCAGCTCAGCTATCAGACCCATACATCCACGCATGCCCAGGCCTGTCTGGGCCCCCAGGTAATACACCTCTTCCGCAGATAACACCATGATAGATCGATGCAGCCTCTCTGATTGGGGCTCGCTAGTGTAATACCACCTCGTCTGGCTTTTATCAGAAAAGCCCATTGAGCAGTCATAGCAGATCAGCTTTTCAAGAGCTTCATGATTCAACTGATTTCTGACTGGAAGGGAGTGTAGTCATGTGTCAGCTGATTTAGTGTCAGACCTATAAGGTGAGACAGGTATTTTAAAGGTACCGTCCGATCATAATTGTCATGTCTACTCCCTCTTGAGAAGAATAATGACATGCTGTATGCAACCTGTCACATTCATTTTAATAGTGGTATTAACCCCTCAAGAGACCCTCTACCAGCTTGAGAGGTGTGATTGATTAATTCTAAAAGTTTCCTGGAGTTAATGTGATGTAGTGTGTTTTTAATTTCACTTGGATATCCATGGTGTTGGTGCAGACTTTTCCAAATGTTTTAAGGCTGATACCTAAAACACCAGAAATCATGTCTGTTTACTCACAGAATATGATAAGGCAAAAGAAAATGTTAGAGAAAATGTAAACTTTTGAGCACTGCAATTATCAGGCTACTTCAAAAGCAATCTTTTTTTGCATCCTGAATTTAATTGATTTGTAATTACACCGCCTACCTGAAGGGTGGCTTTTAATCATCCTTGGTCATGTAATGTGAGTCTCGTTCCTCCTATATACCAACACCACCACCGCCACCAAAACAAACCACCTCATTCTTTGGGAGAGGCGCTTGAGGCTGTTAGCGAGCGATGTGCAAATCACGCCAATAATTGCTGTAGTTAGTGGTTCAATTTGATTAATGTGCCTTTTTTAAGAGAAGAGAATGTGTAACAATGATGTGCAGTTAAGTGAACTTGGATAGAGAGCATTGTCCATGTCCAGGGGTAGAAGGTTTGGTCTGCACCACTAGGTGTCTCTCTTCAGATAGGCTGGAGTTTGGGGCTTGGAGCTGACAGAGGGTCTGAGAGAGGTCAGACCCATAGAAGAGGGTGGTGAGTGAGGAGGGAGGCAATGAAAGAGAAAGAGGCGAGGTCAACTCTACTTGGTCCTCTGCTTCTCTTTGTGCCCTTGTTTGTACACAGACGTGACTGTTTTCTCTGCTGCTTGGAGAGCCATAAAAGCTTGGTTCCTAACTGTCGAATTGTGCTTGTTGTTTTTTCTGAATAATCCTCCAGGTGCATTCTGCTCACCTATTTGCCTTAACTCAGTTGTGATGTAAAATGCAGAATGCAAAACGGTTGCCTATGATAAAAAGGATAAAAGTATCCTTAAATCTTGAAGCCAGTGAATGAAATGTCTCTTTTTCATGTTTTCATTTAGCCAACAAGTACTTTGTATTTATTATTTATCCTCCTTTTTCACCTCCCAAGGCCTTTAGTTCTGCCAAATGCACATTCTCTTTCTCTTCCTCTCTGGTTTTGTTGAGATATGCTGCTCTGCATTTCCATTTCCTTGTCCTTCCCCCTCTTCAAGAGGAACTCACACATATCCTCCATGCTCTTTATTGTCTGCTCTTCTATTCCCTTGCATCAAGTGCAATCCTGCGCTACAGAGGTTATATCGTTTTGTATTGGAGGGTCAGAAGTTCAGCAGTATGTTCGCCCAAGGGCAGCTTATCTCAGCAATGCCATAAAACTAGATTCCAGCAAATCCCACTGAAACCACATCACATATTAAAGCTTGGTGAAATACTTGCAGAATGAATAAGGAAGTAAAGACTATAGCAAAAAATATATCCATAGGCTTTCTGTAACCGCATAGGCCAACACCATTTTATTCCCTGGGGTCTGTGTTTCTGTGCAACAGTGTGTAGGCCCTTCAACGGTGATTCTCCAGAGTGGGTGTGGATGAGGCCGGGCAACGGCCGTCATGGTGCCACAGCCTGCCTTTGCTGCTGCCGCTGTGCTGCTGAACACACATGAAGCCAGTGTAATTACTTCCATTATCACCACCACACAACACAGAGCGACAGAGGAGGAAGATGAGAATTGAAGGGACTCACAAAAGGGACATATGAAATCTACCTTCTGCACACTGGCATATTGAGAGAGAATATAGGAGTCATAGAGAGAGGTAGGGTGGTGAGAGGAAAGAGGATGAATAAGAAACTGGGAATTGTAAAAAAAAAAAAAAAAATCTGGGTTTGTTATGGTTGTGTGTCTATCTGTGTATGGCCTGAGTGTTTGCGTTTTTCTTTTTCATATTTGCAGAGAGGAGAGCTGTGCAATCAGTTTCTCTCCCCAGCTTGTAATCAGCAGGCATGTCAGTAAACACTGTTAATGGGGGTGGACACTCTTCCTTTTCACCCAAGACCCCTGCAGTAGCTAATTGGGATAAATGCAACTCCATGCTTCATTTACCCCCATCCTCTCTATTCTAGTCTTTTCCCCTCACATTTTCTTCCTCCACCTTCGCTTCTACTTTAACCTCGTCTTTCCCCATCCTATGCCTTCTGTTGCTCTCTGATAACCAAGATGTTTTTTAATAATCAAAACATGAGAAACGGCAGAGTGGACATAACGCCATCTCTTCCACCATGGATGATTGAAATGAGCTGTTTGCTGTGTTCAACATGGACACAAGACAAAAAATGCATTGTGTTATGACTCAGATATGAGCTACTTTGAGCGACTGTTAATGCAAATCACTTGTTCCAATTTTCTATGATTAGTTTAAGCTAGTTACGGTACTGAAATTCCTGCCTATATGCATACTTCATGTACCTCAGAGTAAAGGAATGACTAGTTGATTTGATATTATTCATTATGATTTATTATTTTGTTGCCACCTTCCGCCCATGCTCCGTGTGTATATAATGGTGTAATATATTCATGGGTCTTGCTGCACCATCATTGTTTTTGTGATGTAATCTCTTTTCCCCGGGCTTGGACCCCACCTGTGGGAGAGGGAGAGAGAGCTGTAAGTGCTTGTGTGATGTAAAATGCCTAATTTGGGGGGTGATTGATGGTTTAATATTGCAGCCTGCAACCTTGCTGCCCCCACCTACCCAATGAAGCTGCAGGCAGGCGCGAAACCGTAGCACTGTGTGTATAATGTCACTTTCTATTCTCACATTCAAACCCAGCTGGTGGAATTAAACCAATTCTGAGCTTGTTTTGGTGTGTGTGTGTGTGTGTGTGTGTGTGTGTGTGTGTGTGTGTGTGTGTGTGCGCGCATTGTGGGCATGCTGGAGCATTTCTTCTGTCGCGGCACAGCTAAAACCCACTTAGATATATTGACTGTGGTCTAGAGTCAGTGGTCAGTTATTGCAGCCATTTTTATTTTCCTCATTTTAACCAATCTTGCCTCATCTTTCCTGTCTCCTTTGTTTTCCCAGAGATACAGTGCAAGTTCTCATTGTCACTCATTACTGTTCCCTTGATGTCAACCCTTCTTCCTTTGTTGTCTTCCTGTGTCTCTCTTTTTAACTGGTCTGCGTGCTTCTCTTTCTGTGTTTCATGTAATGTTGTGTTATCTTAGGATCCTACAGATTTTCATGCAAATTAGTGACACCAATCGGATGCACTGGATCAGTAATAGCAAACCTATATTGCTTTTAATAAACAGCAGATTATCTTCAGAAAAATGACAACATTGGTTGTTTGTTCAAATGCCTAAATGGATCCATGATGTGGCGTAGTTTCTTAAAACCTCTTAGTTGGGGATCAAGCTTCGCTTTGACACGAGCAACTGCTGTCCTTATCCTGCTTCCTACCAACAGTCAATGTTGTTTTCTTTTTTAAACATGTTCACGATATTTCCCTAATTTGAATGTTTTTGTGCCTAAAACTCACCACACCATAGATATAGAGATGGCAGATTGTAATGTATTAATCATTTTGTAACTGTCATATGCATTTCGTAAATAACTGCTAAACAATCTTGTCCTGCCAATACAGGCATTGGTTCAGAAAGTGCTCATATGGATCAATTTGGAAGGCAGTGTCTAGCAACATGTTTTCTTTTTTAGTTTGGGGATTTGTTTAACAGATTGAGTCCTGGCCAGATGTGTCCAAACCACATCATGTATTCAGAAAGCACCAAAAGTATTGTTTCTTTTTTTGTTGTTCCTGTCATTCTATAGTCACACATCTCATAGCACAGAAACAAAATTTTCTTGTCTCGCTTGGGGACTTTCACTCCAACAGTCACAACGTTGTGTGTGGGTTCCCACAGGGCTCCATCCTGGATCCTCTTTTATTTTACTGATTATGCTTCACCTTGGCTACATTATCAGCAGACATAATTATGCTGATGACACACAGCTTTTCATCCTATTATCCACTGACAACTTCCAACCCATAAACTCCCTAGTCAGCTGCTTGGAAGAAATCAATGACAGGATGGCAGCAAATTTCCTTAAGCTAAACAGGGAGAAAACTGAGATTTTGGTTATGGGTGCAAAAGCCCACAGGCAGCTGGTCCACGGGACCCTGGAGTCCAGATCACTAAAAACAGGTGACCAGATCAAAAACATAGTAGTAACCATGGATGGTGAGCTCAGCTTTAAGGTCCCATGACATGGTGCTCTTTGGATGCTTTTATATACACCTCAGTGGTCCCCTAATACTGTATCTGAAGTCTCTTTCCCTTAATTCAGCCTTGGTGCAGAATTACAGCCACTAGAACCATTCCCACAATGAGCTTTCCTTAGTATGTGCCATTTCTGTATCTGTAGCTATTGAGGAGGAGAGAGGGGAGGGGGGGCAAGGTGGAGGGTGGGGGTGTGGCCTTGACCAACTGCCACTTTGCTCGTTTGAAAGCCATGATGCCTCGTTCTCATGGGTGGGCCAAATTCTCTGGGCGGGCAAAGCAGAGAAAGGGGAGGTAACCTTGGTCCTTATGACCTCATAAGGAGCAAGATTCCAGATCGGCCCATCTGAGCTTTCATTTTCTCAAAGGCAGAGCAGGATACCCAGGGCTCGGTTTACACCTATCGCCATTTCTAGCCACTGGGGGACCATAGGCAGGCTGGGGGAACGCATATTAATGTTAAAAAACCTCATAAAGTGACATTTTCATGCAATGGGACCTTTTTAAGGATCATATCAGATGCATCAGCAAGGTTGCCTTTTTCCAACACAGAAACATTTCTGAGGCTTTTTCCACAAATTGACTCAGTGAAATTTATTCATGCGTTCGTAATGAGCAGGCTAGATTATTGCAATTCTCTGTTTATGGGTCTTCCAAACAAAGCAATCCATAGGTTACAACGTATGCAGAACTCAAAGATCAGACCATATAACTCCAGTCCTCTGAAACCCTCATTGGTTACCTGTTATTTTCAGAATACAATTCAAAATCCTCCTTTTGGTTTACAAAGCACTGGCTGGTCTGGCTCCACAGTACATCTTAGACATGTCAGTTTATTACCCCTGCAGATCTCTCCGGTCACAAGGTGGAAATCTCCTCCATGTGCCTAGAGCACTTTCAAAGTCTGGTAAGACTGCATTCACTATTTATGCAGCTAAAGAATGGAGCAGTTTGCCTGCTGATCTCCTTTAAAAACCAAACCAAAGTAAATACTGTATTCGTACAGTATGTTTGTTTGTGTGTATGTATATGTATTTTTATGTGTATGCCTGGATGTTTATTTGCAAATTTCTGCTGTATTATTTAGTTTTAATGTAAATAACTCTAAACTGCTTTTGTATGATATGGTGTTTTACAAATACATTTTTATAAAAACTAGAAGAATAGAATTGACGTTTGATTAAACAAATATTTTTTCTTGTTACCTTACACCTAGAAGAAAGGTCCCAAACAGTTCCACAGCGAGGTTCACAGATTTTAAATTGAGTCAGTATCAGGTATTGCCATGTAATACAAGTTTACTTATTGGAATCAGTGCATTTCTCAGTAAAAGTGAGGACTCACTACAAGCTGCTATCTATTTAGTATGGGAATTAATTGTCTCTGAAGGCACTTGCAATAGAAGGCAATTGATTGGCTTTCAATGAGAAAACGCTAAAGAGGTGGCAAGGTAATGACACTTAATTGGGTGTTCCCAGTAATGCAAATCATGTAAGATTATTATTATTATTATTATTATTATTATTATTATTGTGAGTATTATTATTATTGTGAGTATTATTATTATTATTATTGGACAACTCTTAAATTTTTTCTTCATTTGGTGATGTTTGGCCAGCCTTTCAATCTCTCAAAAGGTTTCTTTTTCTTCTTCTTTTCACTAGCTGACCTCCTCTCTCCCATCAATCCTAGCTTCATGTGAAGGTGGACTACCTGAGGAGCAGCTAGACAAATGATGATCAGTATCAGTTTGAAAAGTTTCTGAATGTGTTCATCACCATGTTGATGATGTTGATTTGTATTCTATACAGTTCACAGTGGGGAAATGAATCATGGTACTATGCCTCTGAGTCATCTAGCCGTGCAGAAACTATGGTGTCATTATGTTGATATTTTGCCTACTATTAGCCATAAGGAACAACTGCTCACAGTGATATGCATAATACCAGCTAGTGTGGACAAGCACTAAGAAATACACTGAGAATCATTTTATGTATTTGAAATGCAGACACACACATATACACACACACACACACACACACACACACACACCACATGTGAATGTGTGTGGATACAGCCTCAAATGGTTGTTGTGCTAATATGTTTTTAATGTCTTTGGGATGCAGTCGACATCTCTAATTTGTTTTTGTCTAAGCTGTGTGCTTATGTGGATGGGGGATATCAAAGCAGTAAAAATAGCATTTCTCATTAACCAGCCTTTCCCTCTCATTTATTTTCCTCATCCTCACTTGCCAGTTTGTCCACATCAGTGTTTTTTTTAGGCACATCTTGTGAAGTTGTGAGGAGTTGCTGGAGAAAAGATAATGGGCCCACGCTTGGTGTCCATTCCTTCCTGCTTCCTATATTCAGCCCTCAGCAGGCTTTCATCAGGAACTCATCGTCATTTGAAAAATCAACTCTAAAAAGCTTGTGACAAATCAAGTTACATAATGCAAATGAAACAGCCAGTTTAGTTGTTCAAACTGACAGTTCCTGGCTTGCTATGAATAATGTTTGAGACAGACAAACAGAAATAACAGTTTATGGCAAGTGGTTTGATAAACCAAAAAGGTCAGATTTTCATGACGCAAGCGATAACTTTTTAACCAGGTTCATTAACACTATTGTATTCACTGTTTTTTTAAACTCTAAAAGAGAGTTCTAACTTCTTAAAAACTCATTTAAATTACCTTTGCTTATGCATTTAAATTAACAGAAGGCAAAAAATGAGAGCACCAACATTTATTTTACTTTAGCCACTGTATAGTTAGGCTCTAGTTACATCTTTCTGAATCGTTACAAGGTGTTGTCATTTACATTAAATTAAAATCTATTTCATATTTGATAAAGGTACATTCATTTCAACGAAATAACTGTAGCACACTATACAACTGCAAATGATTTAGCAAAGTCTCCATATTATACTCCATCTCTTGACTCACTTAATGTTAGAATCCTTGTATTTTGATAATAAAGCACGATAGATGTAGCAAATCACACATGAATAAGGACAATAAATTGTCTGTTTAAATAGGGCTGCATCCTCTGCAGCCTTTGCATTTTAGACAACATATTTTAGTTACATTCTAGCTGCTATGTCTTCTGAATGAGGCTTACAAATAGATACCTGTATTTACAGTCTTGTGATGGCACTATAATGTGGGGGTTTGTGTCTCTGTGATCTGAAAGCGTATGGCTGTATTGGTCATAAATGGTAAAAGGAAGAAAGGTAAAATGATGTGTTATCCTTGAAGTTATTTTTCAATTATTCACTAATGGGGGAAAAAAAAAACATCTGCTTCAACATATTTCAATGTATGCCGATAGGTTAGCGGTCTCTCATTACTCATTTAAATAGCAGCATCAGCAAGGATTACTGAATATAAGTCTTCCATCCTGCCCAACATTTCTTTTGTCAAACAAGATTTCACCTCTGCGTTGCTGTGGCTGTAATTGTAATACAAATATCTCTGTCAAACAAACAGTGGGGAGGGGAGAGAGCTGCGTTTTACTGACTAGCTGTTGATAATAGTATCTCACCTCCAAAAACAAATTTTTATGGGAGCTTTTCCGCCTTTATTTGATAAGACAGGTAGGTGAGAAAGGGGGAAGACATGCAGGAAATCGTCACAGGTCGGATTAGAACCCTGGACCTCTGTGTCGAGGCATAAACCTCTCATTATATGTGTGCCTGCTCTACCCACTGAGCCAACCCGGCCACACCTCCAAAAACTATTACAGTCTTATTATCCAGTTTATTATGACCATTTAATGTCACATCTTCTGTTTATTCTCCATGTGTCTTGTGTATGCAGCACCATGATGAAGAGACTGATCTACAGTATTTGCCACACCAGTAAGAGACTGAATTCACAATGTTTAAAATTCCCCATGCAGATTCCCCTATCTTCTGAAATTCATGATTTGACTGTAGGTTGTTAAGAAGAACCTCAGATTTGCTCTGCACTGATGTTTGGTTTTGTGTGGCCAGAGTTTAGCAGGGTGTGGTGTTGCAAGCAACTCCTGCCTTCTACTCGGCTGAAGTCGCATTGTTTCAGATTAATTGGTTTAAGTTTGAGCTCCTCATCTGAAACATGTTTTCATAATTCAGTCAGGAGAGCTGGTACCATTTATGTGTAATTGTTGAAAATAGTTACACCATTAAGTTAATGCATGATTAAAATCTTATAATAAATATTACAAGAATGACATTTTAATGGATTCATTTTACAATATGAAAAATGAAGTCAATCAGTTACATAAAATATCAGTAAAATTGTGTTGTGTCAGAACCAAGAATATATGCAAATATTTAGTGGTTTAAAGCTGCTGGTTTGCCAGTATTATTCTGCTCGTCACTGATTCAGCCTGCTTGTGAGTTACTATCAGTATGGTCAAATGTTGCTGGAAAATAGTCTGTTCTGAAAGATGTGATCTTGGCCTAAATTTCTGAATTGGATTGGTTTTGGTGTCCATAGTAATGGCCACACAGACTAGTCCATCCATTTAATAGTGCCAGTGGACATTTTTATGACTATTCACCCAGTCTGTCCCATCTCCCTAACATCACTATTCAAGCAAACGGTTGTCATTTTAATTATATAGCTAACCCAGTGGCAGATTACAATCACTTGTGACATGCCTTTAAAACAGTAGTGGGAGACAAGGAGTCTAACACTGATGTTAAAACAGAACAGAATAATGCTAATCATTCCCAGCTATAACAGAATACATTATTCTTAGCCACTTCATGTTGCTGTGGAAACTGTTTGAGTCAGTAGGTCTGCCAAGGGTGTGCAGATAAACATGTCAATATGTGTGTGTGCGTGTGTGTGTGTGTGTGTGTGTGTGTGTGGGGGGCTTGGCATGCTATATGTTTTATCAATTGAAACGTTGCACTACCCGACGGCAATGCAGGTTTGACGGGTTCATTTTAAAAAACAGATGAACAGATTCAAGGAGATTCATGGTGGGTGAGAAATAAATGAAAAAGTAATAGCGGAGGAAAAAGAAACAGACAGATGTTGGGGGAGAAAGCTGCATTAAGAGTGGCGAGTAAAAAGAGTGAGGATAAGAGTCTGGATCAGAAGAAAGGGAGACTAGAGACTAGATTAGAGTTGTGACATGCATGTACAGTACATATAGATTGTTATGGAGGCGTGTATTAAACCCTCTCCGCGAGGTGCGATGAATTGGCTCTATTAATGAAAGTGTGAGCCACTATGTGGTCACGGATCCAGGACGCACACACGTATACACACACTGTGCTCCCTCTCCAGGCTCATATCATTACCCATCATTACACCCCCCATTTGGCATCAGCCGGCCAGATCGATCATGGCCGATAACTCTGTCTCACTCCAGGCCGGCCTATCTATCTCTATCTCACCCCCTCTCATATCTTACTTTCTCTGCATCTCTCTTTTTCACACCATATATCCTCTCTCCCTGTCTCAACCCCCTCACACAACTCTCTCCTGCCTACTAACTGTATCAGTTTCAAAATTACTTAAATTGTCCGCCTACCCTATCCTCCTTTTGCTTTTTAGCTTTGCTCTCTCTAAAGTGTCTCTTTATCTCCTGTCGACTAAATCTCGCTATCTAACACTCACTAATCTCCTGCTGACTCCTCTCTAGGTTCTGTACCATTTCCCCCTAACTCATATATCGAGCTTTTGCCACTGTGACAGGCATATCAATCACCTTGTATTTCCATTTGTCGCTGACCTGCTTTCAGCTTCATACAGTAATACGCCTCTTCTTCTTCCACTGTACCCTCCCGCAGCCTTTCATCTTTCTCTCAGTCTCTGTCACCCATCTTGTTCTCACTCAGGCAGCCCAGTCACACCAGCTGTGTCTTTGCACATGACTCACCGTCGCTTCCTCTCTTCTTTTTCTGTGCTCTCCTCTCCTCCACCATCAAATCTTTCTGCTCCTCCTCCTTTTCTAACTTTGCATCCCCTTGTTCTTCTTCTCTGCAGTTAGAAAGTGGTGCTTACATCAAGACTTGAAGGCTCAAGGCTGGGCTCACTTAAAGAAGTTGATTATCTGTGTGTGTGTGCGTGCATACTGCTTGTGTGCAAAAGTGCAAGAAAGCAGAGATGAACACTTGAAGAACTGAAAAGAAGAAAACCAAATTTTGTTCATGCTGATCTCATTTGAAGGCCTGTGAACATGGCTTAAAAAGGAGGAGAGCGATCAGCTGCTTTTCTCCCCCTTCACTGTCCCTCTCTTTACTTACGTCTCTTGATCTAATGATGCTCTTGCTTGTGTATGTTCCACATGGATTCTAATTCAATTTGGATGGAACGATTCTTTCAGACAATTGTCTGCAGTGAGGGCCCCAGATGGATTTTTTTGCTTCTTCTGTACACATGAGAGATTAATGGGAGGAAGGCCACACCGGGCAGAAGAGAGCAACAATCAATTTCTCAATAATTCCATATTTACACATTCTCTCATGTATAGAGAGTAATAAAGAAGGGAGAAAAAGGAAGGGAATACTCTACATTGTACTGCAGAGTGGAGCGTCTCCCTCTCCTGGGAAAAAAAACAGTATTGCTGGAAGAAATGAATGCAACCTTCCCACAACAAGGCTAGTCTGTGCTAACCTGACTCCGCCAGATGGATTGCTTCGCATTTGCTCGGCATATCCACCTGGGAACTTTATGTTGGAGAACTTTTGGGAAGGGGCGAAAATACTGGTTAGCTGACTAGATGAACCATCTGTCTATCACCACCTATGTTGGTGATAGACGGGCCAAATCAACCAATCAGATCAAACTCTTGCCGAAACCAGTCGGGAGAAGAGCAAAAACATCTTTTCCTCCGAGAAAAGCCTCCAGTGCCGTTTTTTGCTCTTCTTTCAATGAAGGAATACTTTCTAATTCACATAAAACTTGCGCGATAGCTACGCTCATCTCATCCGTGGAAGCTGCCATGTTGTTTAGACTGAACAGTCACTTCTCGTTGCGTCACACCTAAACCCGCCTCAAAACCAACGCTGATTGGTCGGTCGTTTGGTGAGCGGCTCCAAATTTTCTCTATCTCAAGTAGGGCTGTCCTCGACTAAAGAAATTCTTAGTCGACTAACACTTATACAATTTTGTCGACTAATCGATTAGTTGATTTATTGACAGAGCTGTGTGCTTTGAGAGGTGGTTAAGACTAGAAAAGCACAATATAAATGTAGTTAATTAACCATCTGTAAAACTGAGTTTCTCCACAATTAATCCTGCAAAAGCACCACTTTTAATCTTGTGTTAACCATAAATGTGCTCATAAGTTTCTTGGAAATGAGTAATTAAGCATGAATGAGCATAAAAAATTACTTATCAACTAAAGAAATCTTAGTCAACTAAGACCAAAACGACCGATTAGTCGACTAACCGACTAAGAGGTGGCAGCCCTAATCTCAAGATGCCAGACTGATCTGCGAGTGGAAAACTGGAGCTCGCGAGATCAGGACAGTCTCACGAGGCTAAGTCTGTGCTGCATACTTCTCTGTGTAAAGAAATTGGTTCTGTTGACTTGATGAATTGATATTGATTTATGATTCACTATAATGCAGTAATAACTCTAGTTAATGGTCTTACTTTGGTTATTTATATTAATCATGGTAACATTCTCCATATTAGCCTTGCTTTTTATTCATAAGTGTTTACAGGCATGTTAATTGGCACATTAAACATGTGCATCCACAAACAACTTGAAGCTACAAATGAAGAAAGAAAAAACTTAATTATTGGGATTTACAGCTCCAAATGTCTACAAATAAGTGGCTGAATAAGGGGTTATTTTGTAACCAATATAATTGTTAGCCAATATAAACCAAAAGAAGTTCCAAGTTGTAAAAACAATTTTTTTTTCCTTGAACGCCCTGCAAGCCAGCCACTGCAGAGTCCGAGCTGTGGCTACGGTTTCATTTGAATGCTATCATGCAGTGACACCCAGCCTTTGTACTAAGATTCGCTTTGTCACAGTCTGTTTTCATGCCCACTGTTGTGACACTGTTGCCACAGGGAACTAAGTGCGTGTGTGTGCCTTTGTACAAGTGTGCATAAGCGTGTTAGCATGCGATTGTCCGTGTCCTGAGGTGTATCACTACACTGCACTCGTCTCACGTCAAAACACTGGTGACTTGCCAGCTGTGACCTGTGTGGTGATGTCATCTAAAGCAGCCTGAAGCAGCACAGACCCACAGTGCAGCATCCATGGCCTCATAATATCCCTGGCTGTCTGTAGTGGCTATTGGTAGTTTCCTGGCTATCCACCTCTTTGAGCATCTGGCTGAGATGGTCTCTGGAGGCCGTGCTATAAGCCCCAGACTTTCTCCCTGCAGGCCGTCTCACTGACAGGAGATCAGGCTACATCAGTATGTGTGAGAGGTACAGCGGGATCTGAGGGATGGATCCTATTTCAGCTGATCCAGCAGAGAGGTGGTTGCCAGAGATTCACAAAAAACTTTCTTTGTGTGTGTGTGTGTGTGTGTGTGTGTTGTGTGCGCGCAGACACGAGTGTGCAGGGTTGATTGTGTGATGTGAGTGGGTTTTAGAAAAAGATAGCAGTGAAAGACGTGTGTGTGTGTGTGTGTGTGTGTGTGAGAAGAAGAGATGGAAAATATGTTTGCCCTGTTCACACCGATCTGTTTGTGTGGGAGTGCATTAACATCTATGTGGGCTGGAAGGGAGGCTGAATATGCAAAACAGTTGGAACAAAGGCTAATAACTCTGGAGCTGCTGTGCAAGAAGATGGTACATTTCCTTGACTTTTGGAAGACGTATCGTTTGGAGGAGAAACATGTATGTAGAGAACTTATCTGAACCCCAGGGAAACATTTTGAGTCTAAAACTGAGAGTTGTGAATTTAAAACTACTTAGCCTTCACATTTCCATCCCTCATAGTCAAAGGATATTAATGGCACAAATGAGTATTTTGAGGGCATGATTTCTACTTTAATGGCACAATGCTAATTTTGAGGAACGCTTCATGACAAAATGTCACCACAGAACCTACCTGGCTTCTTATAGTAACAAAGTGAATCCAGTCATTGTTTTCACTGTCTCTTTTAAAATACCTTTATTGTTACTGAAATATCTTCTCAGTCATTCAGTAGAGCCACTGTTCATCACACCCCAACCGGCACCGTCAGACACCACCTACCAAGAACCTGGGTCTGTCCGAGGTTTTTCCTCGCCACTGTCGCACTAAATTCTTGCTCTTGGGGGAATTACTGGAATTGTTGGGTCTTTGTAAATTATAGTGTGGTCTAGACCTACTCTATCTGTAAAGTGTCTTGAGATAACTCTTGTTATGATTTGATACTATAAATAAAATTGAATTGAATGTTTAAGGCAATGATGTCATTTTTGTATGCTAAACGTGTCAGGGTTTTGTTTGCATTTCGTGAGAGTGAGTGAATGGGGATCTGTTTGTTAATGTGTTAATGTTTGCTAGAATACATACAGCAAAGTGTGTGTGTGTGTGGGTGTGTGTGTGTGTGTGTGTGGGGGGGTGAATGGGTGGGTGGGTGTGTGTGTGATTTCTTTTATTTCGGTAGTGGAAGATTGCTAGCAATAAAGGGATTTGAAAAGTGCGATTTTGAACTTCTTCATGTTAGAAGTCAGTTTGATCAATGTCTGCTGCAGCTCTTACTTGCTTCAGGGCACAGTGAACCACTGATAAATGAATTCCTCTGTGTGAGTCCATGGACTGATGTGTAGGTGTACAGTGAGAAAAAGAGAACAAAAGCAAATCACAGTCTAAAAGTGTGTGTCTGCATGTGTACACATATCTACATATTGTATCTTTTTAGTGCAGAAAAGGTGTGGGTGTTTTGTATATGTGAGCTTCTGCATCCATCTGTGTGTAGTGTTCACTTATTGAATCACATATTCAAAACCTCTAATTAGTATCATCTTACTCGTAGGCTCATAGTGGCTAACAAAGACACCAATAAGTCTCTGGACTTTATCAGCCTGTCCAGCCATGGAGACGGGCTGCCAGTCAGGCCCCAGTGCCCAGCCTGGCCCTGGAGCCCAGCGGCTTGCAGAGGAACCCATGTGCAGAAAACCTTTTAGAGCTCCAGCAATCCGATTAAGGCAGCTTTTTTTTTTCTGCAGCACTGTTGATGCTGAGATAAGTGTTCTAGTGGGCTCCTCAGATCAACTCTAAATGCACTATTTCATTAAACCAATAACTCAAATTTCTGAGTGGACCATTTTGGGTTTCTTCATACATTTTTAGGAGGTGAAATGGACTAGAGAAGCTTGCATACGTGTGCACACACACACAGACATCAAGCAGCAGCCATCAAGATGTAAAATAATAATGCTGGATAAAAGGCGGTGAAGCTTCTGACGGAGTGAGCGGGAGATGATAAATAGGCATGAGAAAGATAGATTTATTTTTTTTACATATTTGATTTGCAGAAACAGAAAGGAATTATAAGTCTGAATGTGTATTGTGACCCTATTTGTGTTTATGATTGTGTGGTTTTTCAAAGACAGGTACAACTTGAAAAGCCTCCATATTTATCTCTAAGTGTTCTGGCAGAGCGTCAGTGGGATGATGGATGATGTCTTCATCGGTGGCCAATTCTCTGAAGTTGTGGTTTGAGCGCTGGACTGAAAAACAAGATTACATTTAATGGACATTCACTCGCATCCAGAATTAACTGCAGGCTAAACACATACAGGTGGGCATAATAACATGGCGTCCAACAAACCAATTCAGGATCCACTGTTTAAAGAAATGGCTGAGAAGCACACGGCTAAATAAAATTACGTGCAATTTTTTACAATAAACTCTTGAATAAACTAGTGAATATTGGTTTTATGGAGTGATAAGGAACATATCCTGAACTGTCAGCTGAACTGAATAATATGTATTTATTCATCAATTGGAAATTTTTCAAATAACGGTTTCATCTTTTTTAACCTCAGTGAATTGGATAAAAAATGTTTAATCTGCAATACAAATAACTGTTATTTCCATGTTGTGACCTTGTTTTGAACTGAGGTGGAGCAATGTGCTTTAATATTAACTTGCTCTTTAAATAATCTTTTCTTGTACTGTTGAGACACCAGGAACCGAAAATATCAATTATAATGAAAGTCGCAGAAAGTGTTTTGAGGAAAGTTAGAAGAACAGAGCATATTGAAAAATTAGGGATGCGGTGATATGAAAATTTTGGCCAATATGCTAACCGAGATCAACATTGCTATTATGGCCAATAACTGATATTTACTGATCTCACCGAAATACACACCTCCTTCTCTCTCTCTGTCTCTCTGTCTCCACCGCACACTGTCTAATGTGTGGGCTACAGCTGCCTCTGTTTGTGTTAGGCTGCTTGCTACAGAAGTAGCTTGCTCCTGATATTGTTAGTAAACTTATGGATGGCAGTTCTTTATTGGATTTGTCACGGCATCCTCCCCGCATTACTTTGACCTTCATCCTGCACTCGCTGGTCTTCTTTTCACAGTGAAAACATCCAGCCCGCTGGCTTTGCTTTGTCTTCAGCATGTAAATCCTGTGCTGCGTCACTGCGTAGCCCAAACACACACCAGTGCTGCCGCCATGAAACACAATGGCAGCTAGATGGAAATAATCATTGGTTGTTCACATCTGACCCGTTTGTGCCCATGTATAAAAATAAAATATATAGAGGTTTGCTCCTCGACGCAGCGGCTGCGGGTTCGACTCTGCAGCAAAAGGGCCGCAGGTCATTCCACTTATCGCTCTCCTTTCAAGTCTAAGCTGTCCTATACAAATAAAGACCTAAAATGCCAAAAAATGTATCTTAAAAAAAAAAAAAAAAGACTACCAATATGATTGCCGATATATCGTGCATCCCAATAAAAAAATGGAAAACTTTGAGAAGGAATGCTGGTTAAGTGACAGAAAAACCTTGATTATGCATCAAATGAAATTAATAGCTGAAACAAGCAATAATTGGTTCTCATAATTACTAGGCTCTGCAGGTAATTACTTAATCAACATGCCCCTAATTGTACTCTTTAGTATTCTGTAAACAACTATTAATATACTATCTGACTAGATGTTAGTTATTTTGTTGTTCTTTCTCCTTCATTTTCCAAGGCAATGTTAACAATCAGTCCTTACAGCTGCTGTTTTGAATTAAAAGGGTGTGTGAATGTGGATTGACTTAGTAATAAGGTTTCAAGCCATTTAGGATACTAAATAGGTATGCAGCTCCCTATCTCCATCAGAGGGTGACCTTTTGCTCGGCCTGTTCCTGTATAGTTTTCCTTAGGGTGCAAGGTTGTGGGCAGAGCTCGGCTATATACAGTACAGTAAGAGTACTCAGCAGGATCAATAGCTCTCTCTAAAGCTGTTTCCAGACACACCTGCAGTACCCGGGGTGGCCTTTGTGACACAGAGATAAAGAGAAAACACTCCCCAGGCTATTAGTGTCTGCCGATCTCCTCCTGTCGCTGCTTTCCCTCCTCCTCCTCTTCCTCAGCCTGCACGGAGGAAGATGGATAAATCAAACTCCCATGACAGAGGGAGAAGTGTTGCTAATATTTTCACAATCCACACCAATATTGTCGTGACTTAACCTTTTCTTAAAGGCGAGGAAAAAAATCTCCCCCATCCATCCATGCCGGGGTGTGCTGAGACAGCTGAAAGAGCTGGAGGGCGGGGTCCATGTATATTTACTAACTCTCCACTCCATTAATCAAAAGACACAGCATGTTGGCTCCACCTGTCTGTCAGTGTCCTCTCACATTGCTTGGTCACTTCCTCTCCCCTGGCCTCTCCATGGTCTCCTTCACTTGATATGTGCATGTATTAAGGAGAGTGGTCTCTTCTTCGTCTTTTTCTTCTTTTCTGTCTCTGGTCTTTTCTTGCTGACTCCAATCTGCTACCTTTCACTGTTTTTTTCCCCCCTTTTCTTCCTCTCATTTCCTGTCCAACTCCTGTATGCAATTTCCCATGCTCCTGGAACATTAGTAGTGTGTAGTATGAGTGTGCTGTCCAAGCAGGGTTAGAGAGGGTAATTTGAGCCTCTGAGGGTGCCGTAGGGCTTGGATCTAGTTTTGGAAGGTGTGCTGACAGTCAGCAATCCGGCACTGATCACACCAAAGTCGCACAGATCGGTAAGATGTGTAAAATCCTGGAGGGAAGGGAGTAAGTGTAAATGAGTTAAGGAGAGAGTGCAGAGAAGGAAGTGCTTGTAGTTTTATCCAGATAGACAGAGTTGACAGAGATGTCACTTACCACCGAAGGCCATGTTAGAGTCAGCTTTATTGTCGATTTTTCATATGTTCCAAACATACAAAGCAATCGAAATTACGTTTCCCTCCATCCCACGGTGAGGACAAAAAAACATGTAGTTAAACCTAGACTAGAGTTAAAAAAAACTAGACATAGCTAAAAACTATATAACTATCACTATGTATGGGCATCAATAAAAATTAAAATTAGACATTTAAATTAAGTGACAAGTCAAGTGACATGATAGTGCAAAGACAGTTTCGGTCATAGCAAACATCAGAAGTGTGCAAATGGCATGATAGTGCAAAGACAGTTCATCAAGAAAAAGAACAGCATCTGAAGTGTGCAAATGGCATTGTAGTGCAAAGACAGTTCAGTCATAGCAGTCATAGCAGCATCAAAGTGTGCAAATGGCATGGTAGTGCAAGGACATCGTTGGGGAGGGGGTTGTGTCATCTTCTTGACGGCCTGGTGACTGAGGGGAGAGAGTTCAGCATCCTAACAGCCTGGTAGATGAAGCTGTTGTTGTTTCTGGTAGTGCGGGAGTAGAGGCTCCTGTACCTCTTCCCAGATGGCAGGAGGCTGAACAAATTGTGAGCTGGAAGACTTTCATCGCTCACAATTGTGGTCGCTTTGCGGATAAGACGGGTGGAGTATGTCTTTCATGGAGGGGAGTGGCGCACCAATGATCTTTCCGGCTGTGTTAATTATGCGCTGAAGAGCTTTCCTGTTGTATTCAGTGCAGCTCCCACCCCACACAGTGATGCAGCTGGAAAGGATACTTTCAATGGTTCCTCTGTAGAACGTGCTCATGATGGGTGATGGAGCACTTGCCCGTCTGAGTCTGCGCAGGAAGTAGAGACGCTGCTGAGCCTTCTTCACCAGAGATACAGTGTTGGTGGTCCAGGAGAGATCTTCACAAATGTGCACCCCCAAGAATTTGGTGCTGCTCACTCTCTCCACATCGGCACCATCGATGGACAATGGCAGGTGTTCGGTGTGACCTCTCCGGAAGTCAACAACGATCTCTTTGGTTTTTTTGACGTTCAGCAGGAGGTTGTTGTTTCCGCACCACATGGTCAGAAGGTCTACCTCCTTCCTGTAGTGAGTCTCGTCTCCCTTGGTGATGAGACCCACTAGAGTTGTATCGTCCGCAAACTTAATAATGTGATTAGTGTTATGAGTTGTTATGCAGTCATGTTAGCTTTTGAGCTAATGTCCATTTGCACCTGACACCATGGGAGAGCAAGTTTTGTGCGTGCATGCGTGCGTGTGCGTGCAGTGTGAGTTTATTTAGAAAAAATATTCTGATGGGGTCCACTGTTTAAATGTGTTTAAAGAGAGACTAGTATGTCTCAACTAAGAGCTTATAGTTTCGACAACACAATTGACACATACTCAGTCGAACTTACCTTGCACGGCAGCTGGATTCTTGCAGTATCACACGAGAATTACGGGATCATAGATTACACGAAAATCCATCTTGTCAGGCTTTAAGTAATGCATTTGTGTCTGAACTACCAGCTTACCAAACCAATTATTGTCTGATGAGATGCGGAAGGCATGACCTGCCCTCCTCTCCTTATGCTTGGCTAGCACTCACTGCCTGCTCTGGTTGGGTTGGTTAGGTTCAGGCTAGTCTGGATTAACTGAGTTCCTTATCTAGGATAAAGCCTGACATCTGGCGCGTGACCAGGGTTTGAATTACGTGGGAGCCAGTGGGAGCTGAGCTCCCATAGAGAGAGGATGAGCTCCCATGAAAGCAGTAAAATCATACACCTGTGGGGGTCTCTAAAAATCATCAGCACCATTATTTAAATCACAAATAAAGCACTTTTTCCTTCAATATATATAAAGACATATTTATGTTAATAAACATAAGCCTGAAAGAAACATGTTTTCCAAAAGAACACATTAGGCCTATGCTGCTAGGCGTATATCGTGATTGCAGCATGGTTGTGTATGTACTTCACCACCAAGCCACTAGGGGGCACAGGAGCACACTATAATTTTTAACGCTTTTAGAAGAACTGGTCAAAATTTGTTTCATGGCTTGATTTTCAAAATAAAAAGAAATCGTGTAAAATTCAGAACCAGCAACCATGCCACCAAAAATAAAATGAATGCTACCAACATCAGCTACAACTCATGGAAGGAAAGAAACCCCTGGCTGGTTACAGGGGAGGGTGGACTTGGATGCATCGTCTGTAAGGAAGCTAAGACTCTCTTACTTTCAGAGAAGAAAATTGGCGTGCATTTGTCGGATGAGTAGCCCTGTGCAGAAGCAGTTCCCAAAAACATCTACATACACTGTGACAGTCTTTCCCATAAACGAGCTGCTGAAATAGCAGAGCTCAAACAAAAGGAAGTACTTCCAAGCAATGTTGTCAAACGAAGTTTGGCTATGTTTGACGAGACAGCCAGTTCATTCAGGGCAGCCTTTACTGTTGCTAAAGAAAGGTTTCCTTTCTCAAAATTCAATCCCATAATAAAAGTTAATGAGCTGAACAGTGCAAAAGTGGGCCCTGCTCACTGATCACGTCGCTACCTTTTTTTTTTTTAAAGACACACAGACATCCTTCGAGTTAGCATGCTAAAAAAATGGCAAGTTTGTGCAATAAGGCAGGCATGCTTTTGGTGAATGATTGTAAAGATTTACAAAGAATATGTTTACAGCATTTACTATCTAACATTTTGGGACAGATTGCCAGGATTGCTGTGGACACAGTACATACAGCGATACACTTGTAAGAACAAATTCTGTTTAACCATGTATCCAGCTAATTTAAATAGCTCACGTTACTATATTGTGTGAACAGTTAACTTAATTTTATGTTTTATGTGGCGTTTTCTTTTGTGGGGAGCAAATGTTCCACCAAAACAAGAGACCATTTTGCAGAGCTGCGTATTAGCAGTGGCCAAGATGATTGTGATTGGTCTAAAGAAATGCAAATGACCCAGAGCGTTTTTCTTCTCCTATCCTAGAATGTATCGGTGGTGTAGCCAGACCTTACTCTACATTGCTGTGCAGCTAACTCTGGCAATGTGAGAGTAGGTTTAGGCAAGATGAGTGGGAGTACGAATTTCAGGGAAAGCCAATCAGAGGTAGAGTAAGGCAAAGTAGGTTTAACATACTTTCGCCATCCTGGAAAAAAAGTACTCGTGGAGCTTCTGGGGTCTAGAGGCGTGGTTTAGGTGTTTGTGACGGCTGCGACTTTTCGTTCACAACAACTGATGTGATAGACATCATACCTGCCAGGTATTTTTTGAAAATGCCTGACCTTTTTCAAAAAGTTTCCAATGTCGGCTTCTAAGATGGTTCTGTGTAACAAGCCATCTGGCGTATCAGTAGAACTACACCCAGAAAAAAAAGAGATGGAGTTGGAGTTGGAGTTTGAGTGGAGTAGACAAGCGTCTGGTATAGAAGCAGTTTTAATATGTTAGCCCTTCTCCCTGCTGGCCTCCCCTCCCCCTTTCAGGGACGGCACTAATGCCATTAAGTGTGGGACAGATCTGTTCCATGTCTGCAGGCCTGCCAGTCTACTGGTCTGCCCCGAGACCACTCTCCATCTAATCCTATCCTCTCTCTCCCTCTATCCTCCGCCTCCCCTCCATGCCAGAGACAGGAAGAGGCGGCTGGGAGAAAAATCTAATAAATAAATGAGAGGATGCAAGAGGAAAAAAATATATAAATTAAGTTCTCCGTTCTCGTAAATCATGTTGCCAACTTCCAGTAGACAGGAGGGCGGAGCTTAGAGTAGATAGAGAGGGAGCCCATAGGAGGAAGAGGGAGGGAGAGGCAGAGAGAGAGAGAGAGAGAGATCGTGAGAGGGAGAGAGTGCGGGAAGCGTTTCAGTTCCACCCTCAACCTAGGCTTGGCTCTGGAGACTTGGCGGCGAGGTGTTTTTAATTGATTTTTGATTAAATAGACATGAGGATGGGGGGGTGTCCATTAGCATGAGGGGAATGAACCTCTGAGAGGAAGTGAGTGAGAGAGGAAGGTACAGTGAAAAAGAGAGAGAAGCTGAGATAAAGAATTGTCAAAGACACATGAATAACAAGTAAATAAATGCATGTGCATATTTGATATGCACCGATGGGATAGAACATTTTCTTTTAATTCAAAATGCTTTGCAGATTAATTGACTAAATTATCTGTTTATACCCTCTTCCCCATAGGTGTAACATTTTTACCGATATAGGAACATTTTCAAACCTGGATATTAGACTCAGGCTAGATGCATAGACCAGATTTTACTAGGATAGTCCTGATAACTTGCAAAAATTCAGGTTATTTTATTTCTCCAGGGCCTTTTCTGCTCAGAGATGTGCTCAGGTCAATGCAGATAGACAGTAGTATCCTTGTGATCAATTCTTTTACTGATGGTATACAATCAAGTACTGTACAAATACACTATATACATTTTGGGACCTTATCCCAGGAAATTGCAGTACCCATTTTCCTACATCTAAAGGAAGAGGTAGATATGTAGGGCCTTTTCACACCTGAAACTTCAGACCAAGGTTTAGGTTTTTGGTACATTGTATACATTTGATCCGGTTAGTTTTGGTTTCACACTGCACTTGTGCAAGTGCACTAAAGAACTATACATGACATAACTACGTCCCAGCGTCTCCCGATACTTAATTGATTGATTGATTGATTGATTGATTGGTTTATTGACAGGCTTCCCCGTCCTCTCGTGTCCTCTCTCTGGGGTCTGAGGTGTTTTCCAACTGACTCCTGTTCTCCCTGAGCAACTGCAGCTTTTTTTGTTTTGTTGCATTGTTGAGAAGCAAGACACGGGAACTTTACTTTGGTTTTGAGGAGCTACAGCATTTATTCACAGACAAACTGAAACCTACACTGTACATTTTCTACCACTTAACAAGTAAAATGCAAATTTATTCTTGCGCATGAGGGATTCATGGTTGCAATAACTTTTGACTGACTTCTTTATTCACAATGTGGATTTGTTTGACACAACAGTTGCTCTTCTGTTGTATTTCTGACAAATTAGCTGCTTAAAGCAACAAGTAACTTTTAGCCCTACAGGTTGTCTCACTGGAACTACAGCTGCAGATAAAAGTTACATAGTGTTGCTTTAAGGAGTGTTAAAGTGGCTCTATGTAACTTTCAGTTTGTGTTGATTCTAGCGGGTGCTTTGGACAAAAGCGGTAGTGTTTTTACCACACCTGCTGTTGTAAAGATCTTTTCTTTACAGTGCTGTATGGCCCACTGTATTACTGAGTTAGCGTTATGCGAATGTCATACAGTTGCGATGAATGTTTTGCTCAGACAGAAAACCATTCATTTACAATAAAAGAATAATTTACAGATGCATCGTTGCATTTCAAGTGTACCATACGGTAACTTAACCTACTTTTGGATGTCTCGTGAGCTAAACTGGGTATCACTGTCACTGTGTTACGAGCCAAAGCATTAAGAGATTGTTGTAGCAACCAACGGTAATAATAACTAAGATTCATATAGCTCATTTCATGAAACCCACGGACGCTTTACACAAGTAACGTTACAGGGAAAAGAAAATAGTAAGCCAACACAAACGCGGAGTAAAAGGAAAACCTCCACGCTAAATGGAAGGGGTACGTTATTTAATTTAGGCTACTGACGTACAACCACATCGCGCATTGTAAAGTTATTTTATGAATGCAATAGACATATTACATACCTGAGGGCCAATTTGGGGTGGGTTTTGAATGCCGTAATTGTCTACTCCGTAATCTGTTGATAGCCAGACCGAGTGTGACTCACGTTATCGCCCGTTGTTCCTTTTCCCTTTTAGCTTTTAGTTGTTCTTTGTTTAATTTCCTTTTTTCCAGTGATGGTCCTGCCCCAGTATCAGCCATAACTACAACAGATCATTTCTAAAATAACATTAAAATACAATTAGGCCTATATAAAGAAATCTCCTGCTTCCTTTTACCTGGCTCAAAAGGCTGGATACTAACACAGGCTTTCTGGTGTTGTAAAGAAATCTGTGACCCTTCAGAATGTGTTACTGTAACGTCGTCTACCTGCTGCAAATCGTTCTGTGACTACTATGCCTTACTAAAAACTATATACAAATGGTGTTCTTTTCACTGTTGCTGTTACAGGTAATTTAAGACCATTGTATGAAAAATAAAAGAGCTTCAGAAAAAGTAAATAATAGTCACTTTAAGTCACATTTGCTGATATCACCAGTCATAAAAAAAAAAAAAAAAAAAAAAAGGATTACAACTTTAAACATAGGATCCATCACCAATTGTAAAAGGGTGTTAAAGAGAGCTGTATTGTGTGGTGCCAAGTGAATTATCACCAATGCACCTAAAGAGTCTGTAATCTGTACTCCAGTTTACACGTCGGTTGGAAGTGATTAGCTACTTCTCTGTAGTAAACTGTGAAAGCCTACAATTGTGCAAGCAGAGATCATAAAGAGAGTGTCTCCTTCTATCTCATAGCTAGCCCTCCCCCAGTCTCAGCACAGTAATTTGCTGTTATTTGGAGACTGAATGGCATTGTTCTATCTCATTTAAATGAAACAAACTGTTCCACAGTTACAATAAACTGCTTCAAACTTGTTTGGTGTGATCACACTCTAAAGTGTCCCCTCATGCTCACTGCAATTGACACAAAAACTCATGCCTAAGTCTCTGCTAAGGTGCTGAAGCTAAAACCTGGTCACAGTATTTTGTTCATACAAATTATATATTCGTCACTTGATTTTGTTGTTTTGGTATATTTCATACTTTTATAAACCTGAATAAATTATTATCTTAAAGAAAGAGATGGCCAAAGATGCATAAAGATATCAACATAGTGAGAATTATGTTTAGCCTTAAGAACTTTGGTATTAAGATGCCATATTAATTATCAGTATTTCTTATTTATACATTAGTTTTGATGTCAAATGACCAAATACCTAAAATGGTCATTTGAGACTTCCTACATGCATGCTTATATGATGAAAACAGAAGGGAATTTACTACAATTACAGTACAACAAATCCTATCTAGGAGAATTGTGTTGCCATAAAGGAAAAAATGAACTATCCTTGCACAGAAAAGGCATTGACAAATGACCTCTCACATATTGATTGCTGTTCAGCCAGACATTTCCTATTTGTCATTAGGAGAGAAACAGTATTCTCTAACCATGAATTAGATTAGCACCTCTAGCAAACTTTCATTTTGCTACTTGGTAACTTGTCTCAGTTCTCATAAGTTTTCTAGTCTCCAGACACCCTTCCCCCCTGCCCCCCCCCCCACCACCACCACCACCCCTCCCCCACCCCTTCCTCCCCAACTCATCCTCCTGGTCAGTGAAACCGGTCCCAGCTGCACTTAAACAGAAACCCAGAGCTGCGGACGTAGACACATTCACACACTCCCACTCCCTCACCGAGTCCCTGTGAGGCACGTAGGGTTAGAGTAATATCCAAAGTGCAGGTGGGACCTTGCTTTCGTAGCGAGGCTGAACAAAGCAGGGCAAAAGCATGAGCCAAGTAATGGAGTGATGATCACTGCAGAGATTGAACAATCAAAGAGGGGAGGCTGGTGGTGGGGGCACTCATGGACTTAGGGAACTTGCACACTAATTGTATCTTATGACTAATTGGTATATTAGTGAAACCTATTTCAAGGCGCCAGGCTTAGCTTTGGGGGACACCCACAGCTCATTATAGACTCATATTCTGGGCAGAGGAGGAGAAAAATAAAGGAAATTATACAATTGCTCAGGTGAGAATGGCAATTAAGCAAGTGCTTAAGAAGAGGAGGGAATGAAGCCTCATACACACATAATTTACTATACTCTCTTGTGTCTGGCTTTAAATTACCGCCGATCCAGGGCACATATCTATGGTGGCATGGAGGGGGAACAAGCACTGTTGTGTGTTTTTGTTTGTACTTATTTGCGTCAATATGTTTGTGTGCAGGCAAACATGGGCATGAGAATGTTTTCCTATGGTGTAAGTATAAGTATATGCATAATTATGATAATAACTTGGGTTGCTGTGGTTGCACTGCATTTTTTAATCTATTGCTTAAATGCAAATTACTGAATTCTTTAATGATACCAATGCAAGGTCCATAAAAGTCTTTTTACACATTAATGTTATGATTTTGAACAGTTTAGGCCTGATTCTGTGAAGAAGCCTCAGGAGGTAAGACAATGTCATCAAAGACTAGTAAGTCCTGCAGGATTTAAGAACGGAAGAGGCCAACTTTATTGAGAGAGATACACTGACTAATGTAATTCATTGGAGATATGACCATCATTTTAGATTCAGGCCAGTAAGCTTGACAGGAAGTAAAGCAAATGTAGACATTCAATCTCAACTAAACATTCTGAGTTCATGAAGATTAATGGCTGCAGAGATGAGGACACTGGTTTAACTGGTTTCCCAGTTGTGAGAGCTAGCTGTTCGTTTTCTCAAATATGGAAGAGCACACAAATTACACCTCACTTTCAAAGGGTAAATTTTCACTGGTCCAGAGTGTACCACTGCTGAGAAAACTGTGAGCGTATCCAAAAATACAGACAGAAGTATGAGGCTCTAACAATTCAGCCATTGGGGAGTGAAAGTTAGAGCTGTTAGGAAGCAGATGGAGCAATCAGGAGGCGAGATATGTGAAATGAAGTTTGTTTTTTCTTTGTCTTCAATTAAAAGCTGTACCTATCAAACAGTGTCTCCTCAAAAGTTGTAGAGGTGAGACAAAGAGTTGTTCTGGATGAGTTCTTACCTTTCAGCCCCGCTTATCTTATCCCTTCCCCTCCACAGTTCCTTTTAACACACTGTCACTGCACGTTGAGTATTTCTTTCCCCTCTTATGCTTTGGTTCCATCTCTTCATCACTTTTTGGAGGACATTAGGATATTTCCACAAGGACACCATCGATCCCCCCCTCAACCCTCCCCATCCAATTTGCCAGCAGTAAAACTAATATTGTCTTTAATCGGATGCAATTAGGCCTGCAAGTTAAGATCTCCTCCCAATTAAAACTCATTAGACCCATAATGTCATTAGGGGAGTCTTGAGTAACAACTGTTTGCATAGGCGGCCCACTCATCACAAACAACAGTGTAAGTCAGTAGCTGTGGCCCACATGAACTGTTTCTCAAAGGGTAGCACAGATGGAAGGATGTTCAGTCAGTTTTAGTGAAGAAATATCATACTAGAGAAAACTAAAAGTTCAACATTATACAGTATCTGTGAGAACAACCTAAGATGGAAATGTTGACTACTGTAGTAGCCAGGATGTCTTTCTAGTCATATCTGTGCAGTGTCCTTTAACTTGTGAATATAAAGTGAAGCCATTTATATGTTAAAGCTGTGATGGGCACTGTATTTTTGGCATTGTTGGGCAAAAATGCCATAATATTCTTTTAGCATATTGTAGTTTGAGTGGTCTGAGAGAAAACTAGACTTCTGAACCTTCTCTTGGCTCTGTATTCAGGCTTTAGAAAATCAGGCACAACAGGAGACTTTTGGCTGTTCTGTGCATGCACTACCCTTGCGACAAAGAGGGGAGACAAAGAGGGGCAGGAAGAGGTCTTACTCGACTTCAAATTGTTGATGTGTTGTTCACACGGAGAAGCCTTTGTAGTAACATACAGTAATAACCATGGCTGTCTGCTCCTGTTCATTACATTTATGAAACATGAATTAAATGGAGTGACCCTTTTGTACATTCCCATCATATATATATATATATATATATACACTCAGCAAAGTATATATATATATATACTCAGCAAAAAAAGAAACGTCCTCTCACTTTCAACTGCTTTTATTTTCAGCCAACTTAACGTGTAAAAATTTGTATGAACATAAAAAAATTCAACTACTAAGTATTTAACTGAACAATGTTTCACAGACATGTGACTAACAGAAATGGAAAAATGGTTCCCTGAACAAAGGATGGTCAAAATCCAAAGTCACAGTCAGTATCTGGTGTGGCCACCAGCTGCGTTAAGTACTGGGCTCTTCGCTGACCATGGCAAAACACTAACATTCTTGTCTTGCAGGAAATCGTGCACAGAACGAGCAGTATTGCTGGTGGCATTATCATGCTGGAGGGTCATGTCAGGATGAGCCTGCAGGAAGGGTACTACATGAGGAGGAGGATGTCTTCCCTGTAACTTTTGATTTTGACCATCCTTTGTTCAGGGAACCATTTTTCCATTTCTGTTAGTCACGTGTCTGTGAAACGTTGTTCTGTTGAGTTCTTAGTAGCTGAATTTTGTTATGTTCATACAAAGTTTTACGCATGTTAAGTTGGCTGAAAATAAAAGCAGTTGAAAGTGAGAGGCTGTTTCTTTTTTTGCTTAGTATATATATCATTTTTTTTTGTTATAGCAGAATTTGGTGTAAATCTGCAAAAATTCATTAAATCATCAAGATACTTTTTTAAACTGGGGTCATTTAAAATTTTGTATATTGTGACCGGAAACTAAATAAAAATGAGTATAACAACTTTTCAGCAATAGTGATTTAGTGTTCAGCAAATGTATCTGGTGTTAGTCAATTTAAATATCATATTTGGCTTCATTTTAGTCCTAAAGTCTATGAATACCAACCTGCGTGATGGGCCCACGGAAGAATTATGTGAAATGAACACGGATTGCCGAAAAGTCCATGAAATGAACATGGCCCCTTAAGTTAAGGAAAAGGTTGTGGGTGGGCTTACGTTTCCATGACACGCGGGACAACAACGGGACAGTTGGGTTTAGGAAAAGAAGAACGGGATGGTTGGGTTTAGGAAAGCAATAACGGGACGCAGGACGACAACTGGACGGTTGGGTTTAGGAAAAGAAGAACGGGATGGTTATGGTTGGGTTTAGGAAACGTGACACGCGGGAAACGATCCCCGGTCTCCTGGGTGAAAGTCCTGTGTTTAACCCATCCACCACCCCAACCAACCTCCCTACATGTATTTTCAGGCTTTCATACTACTCGCTACCGTAGTCGCTCCTAATGCTACGTCATCTTGACTCATTGACTTTACATTGCATTGTTTTCCGTGGTGGCCACACAGAATTTTCACACATTCCGTGCCACCGCCACGTAATGCGGTGTTAACGGTTCGTGATCATTTCACGGAATTCTGTGAGACCAAGCTGATGAATACACTTCTTTAAATTATGATAATATGATAAAAAATCCTAGGTGAAACTAAATGAAGCTGTATTAGAGTAATGGCTGTAACTATGAGAGTTTTGTGCAACTGTCACGACTAGGTAGATAATAAAACAAAATTGAACACAACATTGTTAAGCAGTGACAATTAGCTGTGTTGTTTGGAAACCTGACCCACATATGCACAATAACTGTGTTATTTGTCTCCATAAATTTGCTTAAAGAACAGACCATAACACGGTAGACCATGTCACTTCTGTAACACGACTATAAACAAAGAGGTAGCAAGGTCAAATCTAACATTTTCATTACTAACTGCAAAATAAAGAAATAAATGGGTTACTGCGTACAAAACCTACTAAAACATAAAACAACCACAGATGCACAACAAAATGAAAATATATGATGTAACTGATTTTCTATTTTGTTTTCATTAAGCTGCTAAAACAAAAAGTTCAACAAACCCAGACAACAAAACTGATGAAGGTATATTGAATTTGTGGGTCTCTCTGTCGTGCTCTGAAGCAGTTCATCATTGATTCCTGTGCCTACTACTGAAGAGTTTTTCTAAAGCCTTGAGACAACACTACCTTCAAGTTAATATGCTAAAGGCACAAAGACATGGTGCTCTTGGTAGATAGAAATTCATGCCATCTCAAAACAACCTTTTGAAAGCTCTCTCAGTACACAATTTTCCTTGGGCATGTAAAGAAACCTTAGAAAATAATGTACTTTATTTGTTCCCTTGGGGAAATTCATTTTTTCAGTTGTTATTTTTCTTGATTAACACACACACATGCATCGATTTGGAGAAATGTCAGCATGATGAGCAGTTAGGGGTTAGGTGCCTTGCTCAAGGGCACCTCTGCAGTCCAGCAAGTTTCCAAACCATACAACGATATATGTTGTTTATTCCTACCCTCTAATACGACCCACAGGAGCGTTTTTTGTCCTCATATCTAAACCACAGAACGTAACGGTTGCGGTTATAAGCACATCACTAATGTTGTGTAACCATTGCAGTTAGGTTCGGTTAAACTACTTGGTTAGGCACCAAAACTACTTGGGTAAGTTTAGAAAAAGATTGTTGTTTCAAAATCAGACAGTACTTCACTTACGGTTACGCACATGACGCAGAATGTGACGTAGCTTTGTTTGTTCCGTAAATAACGAGAAACGAACTCCTGGGTGAAAGTCCTGTGTTTGTTAGCCTCCTCGCGCGGAATGTGGCGCTCCTGTACTTTGTCACCTTACTTTCTGCTTTGCTCCCGTCATAATTACTATAGCCACTTGAGGGCCCCGCCACTATAAATATGAGTCGTAATTGCTGCTTGAACAAACAACCTATGTGGGCGTTTTTCAAGGGTGGACAGTCTCCTGCAGTGCCCAGGAGGTGAACTGGCTCCTCTCCACTCCATACCTTCTCCGTGTGGGACTTGAACAGGCTGCCCTTCGGTCCCTACGGACTGAGCTACTATCACCTCCAACATATCATTTTGTAGGTTAATTCTGCAAACTTTAAACAACGCGAGCAGGAATCCCTTTCAAATGTACAGTATTGTGGTAATAAGACAAGAGTGGCTGCATTTATCAGTACAAGGGTTTCAGTTCTGTGGCTAGGTCCTGTAAAACGTCTGTGTGACACCAATCAGCACTAATTACCGTAGGGGTTTGAGTTTTCCTCCAGCCTCTAATTGGCCTTTGCTGTCAATCAACAAGTGATTTCTGTTCTGAATTGAACTAAGGGGAATGATAGAAGCAGCGATGGCAGGATAATTGAAAATAATTGAGCAAATTGCGGATTTGAGAAGTTGGCTTCATCAGCACTGTGGGGGCGGAATATGAGCATATGGAGAGAAGAGAGGTGAACAGAGGAAAAGCCAGATCTTAATGATAATGAACAATAACACTCGCCTCCATTTTGCTTCCACCCAGAGGATCGACCCTCTTATCTGAATAATCAGCCTGTACATGTCTCAATGTCACATTCATATGAGAAGATGAGCACCTTTGATCTCTGCATCCTGAGCTTAAGCAGCTATTCATCAGCCTGAGGGCTTACATCCTGGCCCCAGTCTGAAAAGCCTCTCAAGCACAGAGGAAGTGCACCTCTGTGGTGCAACTGTGTTGGAGTCTCTGTATATTATTAATGTGTGAATTCGGCATTTGGCATGAGAGAGCATGCATGTCAATATATGGGACATTTTTACACATCAAATTTAACAACTCAAAAAGCAGTCCATTATCAAGTCATATTGTAATAATAATATCAAGGTTCATATGTGCTTTCTATACAAACTTTATTTGGGCTTCACTGTGTGAATGCGTTCCCCAGCAGAAATCAACCTGTCGACTAAATTTTCTTCTGTGGGTGGATTTGTGTATCTGATGGAGTAGCAATACCGACAAGCTATTGGGACCAAAGGCAGTCCCTCAGTTTCAGTTGTTTGTCATCTCTTCCTTTTCTTCCTCCTACTCTCCCCATCCTCAAGAGCTACTAACCTTCCACAGCTTTGAAAAAAAACATCTCGCATGCAATTTACATTTCCATATGCTGCCAGTGGCGCCAGGGAGAGTGGATAATTGGGTTGAAAGTGGTGACGGTGAGAGCAGGATAGAAAGGGATACAGAGAAGGCCAACTGAAAAAAAACAAGCCATTACAGAATGGTTCTCTTTTTTTCCCTTCACTCGTCATTTTGCCATGCTGCTCTTAACCACTTGTGTAACTGAAAAGATTTACCTTGGCTTCCCATTCTCTCTCACTCCCGCAGAATCACTCTGCACTTGCCTCCCCCAGAGCCTCGCTCCCGCCCTGCTTCTGCTCATCCATATTCATCCTGCGTCTCTCTCTCTCTCTCTCTGTTTCTCTTTAGCTCTCTCTTCCTTTCTCCCTCTCTCTCACTGTGTCACCCACAGCATGGCGTTAATACACCAATTAGTACTAAGAGCAGATAATGGACTATGTCATATTGCAAAAGCGAAAGGGAGACACAGAGACTAAGCGAGTAAAAAGAAAAAAGAGTGCAAGATTGAGAGGGTGAGCGAGAAAGTGAGAGAGAGACAGAGAGAAAAATAGAGACAGAGAGAGAGAAGGGTGGTGGAGGTGTCTTTATGGATGTGGTCTCTGAAAATGTTGAAATGCTGCATTTGCTGTGAACATCTATCCAATGGAAAGAGCATGATGGGAAGAACGCTTTGGCGGTCACAGGGTTGCTATATAATAGCTGAGGTGTTACACCAATGCTTTGCTGGCTCCAAACTGATGTCTGCTTGGCTTTGTTGGACTTCTAAACCCTTTTCATTGGTTTCTTCCCCTTTCACTACTGGAAATGCCATACAGTTTCCTTTCCTGCCACTGTGTTCATATTTACGCCTACAGGCCTTATACTCCACTACACTGTACAGTATGTACGGTACAGGGCATGCATGAAAGGCCACAGAGACCTCCTCCAGTGATGGTGGTTCTGTAGTAGTATCTTTATTCAAGATTGAACAACATAGCAACATGATGAAAACAAATGCAGATATTTTGCAGATATTTTATTAATGTGCCACCAATATAATACAAAGTGCACAATAGGGATTTGTATGAAACAGGTGCATTGTGAAGTAATGCGTTGAAGCTTTAACCGATCAATATCAGTCATGTCAGTCGTTAATCCATTTTAACAAATAATTGTGTTTCAATAAAAAGAAAACTGTTAAACTATACTGATTAATTTATACAGCACATTGGAAAATGAAATGTACTTTTATAACAAGGTCTTATAACAAAAAAGGTGTTAAAGCATATAATTTGTCAATCACTGCAAAGCAAGAAGCTGTATAACTGAAAATAGGAGCTATTTGCAAATAGGGCAAGGTGTTATGTAAATAATGGTGCTGCATAAACATGAGCTCTGACTAGGAAAAAATGGCATTAATCAAACATGAGCTAGAACAAATTAAAATATGCCAGCTGTACGACTCCATTTTCTCATCCTTTTTAGAAAGAAAACATGAAATATTCAGGCAAACAGGACCACTGATTCTTTGTTGATAATGTCTGTGTTATCGTGCAAGACATCACTCTATTGAGAATATAAATGCAACATGGAACACAAGTGAACAAAAAGAATTGTTATTAACAATGACTAAAATGTTCACAGTCATGGTCAAGCCTGAATGAATTTATTCAGTGCTCGAACGTCTCTGCACACCAGTACAAAACCACTACAAAGCTACACAGTGGCAGGCTCTTATCTTGGACTTCCTTTCATTTTTTCCTCCCATCGCCTGTGTATTTTAATCACTGCATTTATCAACACTTATCTGGATAATTTTATTTGGGCGAAAACAGGAATGTAATTATGATGTGCTGTCTAAAAATTGAAGTCTACTGTGAATATAGCTGGACTTTTGATCAGTACCCAATCCAAAAAAGTCTTCTTCCTGTGTGTTTCTGAAATGCATCTATTTATTTCAGAGCCTCTTCAGATAATACAACCATACAGAATACTATAAAAAAGAACAATTTAATGTCATCCGTAACATGTACAGTATACTTTACTTTCTATTTTGACCTTGCTGCAAAATGATAATCACAGTCATCAGCTTGGAAGGCAGATAATAATGATATCTAAGGACAGTGAACTTTGCACATGAGCAATTCATATATTTGGAAATTTCTGAATGTCGCTTTAGTCATAAGTTAACTCTATACTGTGTTTGCATACACGTGAGGTATTACAATAAGCTATTCGTTTTTTTTAAGCATATTGTAAGACCACTGTCCTGACCTATAACACAAATGTTTAGTCTGCATTACCAGACAATACAAGTCAGTCCCACAACAATGTAATGCAATGATATCCAGCTTTGATTAACCAAGTATAGAGCATCTAGAAATCTTTATATAGATTTCTCTTTCACCATTTGACTTTCTACAATTATGTTATTTGTGTGTTAAGTTATAAGGCAGTGAGGGCTGCCGTATTTGTAACAAGGGACCACTGCTTGTTTAAGTAGGCCAATCAGCACCTAATCATGTAGTCACTATTGTTGTTGCTAGGAGACCGGGGTGCTATGAACAACTGCTCAGACTGTGCAAAGCTGTAAATCTGTTCATGTTTGATTCTTAGTGGTCCATTCTGTACAGTAGGTGATGAGGTTTGCACACAGTCTTCCGAGTGCACAGAACACTATCACTTTGCATGAATAACATCTGATCTTGAAAAAATCCTGATATAGTGTGTGACTGCCACAAACTACATTATGCTAGCTGTTTATTGGCGCAATGAGTCAGGCGGCCCATGAAGGTCAATTGACTGGATTTGAGAGCAGTATAACAAAGTAGGTACTGCGTGACAGAAGGCTAAGTGACAAAGGCGTGTAGAGCCCATTCAGTAAAGCCCAATATTAGCTATCATAATAGAAACTGACAAAGGCATTTTCAGAGAGGAGAGAAAAATTGCAACATGCACTGCGGACTGGTGCAAATATTGCATGTGATATGGAAGTTAAACAATTTCATCTAGCAGTGTAGCCTACACTGTGTTCACCTGGATACCAAAGACTGCAATTAATCCAGAATTAGTAGCACTCTTTGCAAGGATTAGCTAACAAAAATTAAATAAAACAATATTTTATGTTCTGTATTCAGACATTTTGGTTATGGTGCTCAAAAACATGTACAAAGATGCACAGAAACAATACTTCAACAAATCTGCCTTAAAGCAACATAAAATTTCCCTTCAATCTCCAATATTCTCATGTTTCAGGTAGGCTTGCGCAGTATCAATTTTTCATACCTTCATACTTTACGGGCATTATACACTATGTCGCGATATTTGAGTAAAAGCTGAGCTGCTGATAGAAGTCATTGTAGCACGTATGACATTGTCTAGCCTACAATGCTGTGTGTCTAATATGCATTTAGCCTACTTAGACAAGTCTTGCTGGTGTAATAACCCATAGAATAATGAATAGATAGGAAATAAACGACCTTCCATGGGCTTATGCTGGAGGACCTGATGACACTTGCTGCCGCGGCAGATACCGACACATCAGCGGGTGGTGATGTGGCAGACTGGCAGTTGAATAGAATCATACACACACAGCTTCGTCCATTTTGGCTAGCTCACCTTTATCGTCAGGAATAAACCCAAAATAACCCAAAGAAACAGGGGCAGCCTTGTAACGTTATCCCCACCACTCGCAGGCGCCATCTTTCTCAGCTCAGATGCCTGTTCCACCAGTAGAAACTGACCTCTGGTGGCATGTGCTATGCACTACAATACATCACCTCAATACAGCATCTCCGTATCAGTTTAATAGAAGGGCAGAGTCCGTAATTTTGACGGAATTGAAAATGATACCTTTGGGAATATTAAATAAGCTATCATAATACCTTGATATCGCCCAAAACTAGTTTTAGGTACTTCATCATAAGGCGCTCTGACTGAAAGTGAGTAGAATTGAACCATTAATAGGGAATAGTTAGCATTAGACATCATAAGCTACTGGTCATACCAGACCAGTGTATTGAATTGAGAAAAGGGGTTTGTTTCATAGTTAATTCATTCAACTTTTCATTTGTAAGAGAAATATGTCATCTCTTATTTTAACTTTTGCATTGTGTCAGTTCAAAGGGAAAATATGTCGGTTATGGTTAAAATGTTGCTTTAAAACATCTTTTTTTATGTGTTCATGGGTGTCGTAGAAAACCGAAACAGAATAACGACGTCAATGGCAAATTCAGGAGGCTGTGAAAATGAAAGTGAAATAGAAGTCTTGATTAATAAATCAGCAAAACATTGGTTCATGACTTAACATGTCCTGTCCGTGGGGGATATGACTCAAAGTAATAGAACTTAACAAAAAATGTGAATGATGTCACATAGCCTCTCATACGTGATGTAAACTTACAGATTGTGTGGAACTAGGCCATAGGTCCATAGATCTTGTTGGTTGGCCTAGACTATAAAACTAACATTTCCCTAGCAGCAAATGTATACTTGCAGCTTAAACCATTTCCAGCAACTATAACAATTAATGAGGGACCTGCCGTTAACTAAAGTGTTTTCTCATAGTATCTTTAAGTCAGGCTACAAAGGGTGCTAGTGAGAAGGTAGTAGGGAAGGCTTGAGGAAGAAGACAGTTAATAGCAGGATGAATCTCCTCTACAACAGTCAGAAACTTGTTCTGTACAAAAATAGACAGGCTAATCTTAACCACTTTAATGTGAGTGCTGGGCTGGACTCTTGTACTGACGTGCCAGTTTAACATTGTGTATGTTTGAATATTTCTGCATGTATGTGTATGCACTACTGTATAGTATATATGAATGCACTCAATGTACTGAACTCAAATATTATCAATTGTATATTCCTTCTTCCTGGTGCTGAGCATTCCTCTGTGCTGTGATGTTGATGTAGTATGTTACTGTATATGATAAGCACAATAGCGTACAAGGCATATATGATATAATGTGGTACAATATATGGCATGTATGATGCAGTGGAAATAAAGGATATGCAGTATGTAGCCTGTATGTACACTACAGTATCATATTATGTGCATTATGTGCAGTATACTAGCGCCAACCTGAACTGCCACTGTATTTTAACCTACATTAGAATAAGACTAAAGTGGGTTCTGGACAGTTTTCTATTTATACCTCCAGGAGAAAACTGCAAATGAGAATCCTGACTACTTAGTGGTGCATGCTGGTAGTTCAGCAGGCTGAGGAGTAACATGTACTTCCAATGCTAGGAGTTCAAACTCTGCTCGGAACTGTTGCTGTGTGTCATCCCCCGACTCCAGACCTGACTCACATGCTCCATAGAGCGTCTTGTAGCTAAATCATGTTCCAGTAAAGGGTTTTTACTTGTTCTTAACGTTTTATTCCTCAGATTATTTTCAGTTTTTTGCTCTCACCTCCTGACGAGCCCCTGAACTGCCAATTTATGAGACTCATTCAGCCCAGTCATCTTGATTATTCAGCCACTTGTCTGTTAGTGGAAGTACCAGAAAAATAATCTTGAGGAAAAATCCATCTGTGCCTGTGCACAAGGGCAACAAGCTATTTTAGAAGAATTTTAGAAGACATGTCCGTAGTGCTGTAAAACTAATGAAAAAATATAAAAAGCCCATTGAGATGCATTTGAATTCAAGATGGTGCACTTACAGTAAGTGAAGAATGCACAAGTCTCATAACACAGATGCGTTTTGTATTGTATGTATATGATTCCCACACAATTTTATTATTACACCTTTGTTTATTAATTCACTGAGCATACAGTACATGTACGGCAGTGGTGGAATGTAACTAAGTACATTTACTCAAGTACTGTACTTAAGTACAAATTTGAGGTACTTGTACTTTACTTGAGTCTTTTCTTTTCATGCCACTTTCTACTTCTACTCAGCTACATTTCAGAGAGAAATATTGTACTTTTTACCCCACTACATTAATCTGACAGCTTTGGTTACTAGTTACTTTACAAATTACACATTTGCACACAAAACACATGTAGTTTATAAAATACAATGTTTTATTGTAAATTAAACTACCCAACAATATATAGGCCTACAAGTCCAGCTGAAATGATTAGCCCATTAATCACAGAACTGTTTTGATCGTTTCCAGTTTCTAAAATGTAGGATTTTCTGCATTGAGTACTTTTACTTTTAATTTTAAGTAAATTTTTTTGATGATACATATTTTTTACTTACATTACAATACAATTTACAATTTACTTACAACATTTTCAAAGCAGGACCTGTACATGTAACATAGTATTTTTACGGTAAGGTATTAGTACTTATACTTAAGTAAAGGATCTGAATACTTCTTTCACCACTGATGTATGGTATGAAAATGACTCAATCTTTTTAAGTAAATCTTTATCACTCACTTAAAGTATTACCTGAAATACACTGTACAACACCAAGGCCATGACTCTGTCTAATTAAATGTCTACTTTTTCTAAAAACTTGAAGTTATTTTACCCAGTGAAGTGCCCCTTTTAAAGTGAATACAGTGATGGCACAGGTATTAAATAGTTGCATTAAAGCACTGGTTATATTTGATTTTTAAAAAGTATCTAAAGAAACCACCTCCGAGAAGAGTCACATTGTTAAAATCACCTTCTACAGAATGAATAGTGCCACAGTGAGTTGGGAGATACTGTAACATTAGGGTCAATTAACCTGTGAATCAAGTTCAGTGTTTTTTTTTTTCTCATGCAGGTAATTGTGGAGCTTTACACCACTGAACATAAATTCCAACTAATTTTGCAGGGGAACCACAGCTGACGAATTTTTTTTTTTAAGATAATTTTTTGGGCATTTTCAGCCCTTATTTTGATATGACAGCACAATATATGAAAGTGGAGAGAGAGGGGGAATGACATGCAGCAAAGGGCCGCAGTTCGGAGTCGAACCCGGGCGTAAACATATATATATATATATATATATATATATATATATATATATATATATATATATATATATACCAACTGAGCTATCCGGGCGCCTCAGCTGTCCATTTGAGTTCGGAAACAAAACAAAAAAAGTAAGATAAACATTTAACTAGTGGGCGGGCAGAAGTGACACATTGTCCTGCTTTAAGTGTTGGTTATAAAAACGGTCTCGAAACAGTTCTTTAGCTCAGCAAACTGTATGTGAAAAGGCAATGATAAACGCGCTGGGTTGTAATAGGCCTGATGCAGAACTGCAGTGGTCGAAAAGACCGAGTGAATGGTCCTGATGAGAGTGTACGCTGCCTGCCGACGAAGAGGGAAACTATAGACTAGTAATCCGCTCGCTGCGTCAGGACGCACAACATAACCGCAGATGGCCTGTGTAGACTATCCCAATTCTAATTCAAACGGGTGAATTCAAGCGAGACTACAGCACATGAAGGAGAAGAGTCTACACTTTGAAAAAAAAGGAAGCGTCCTGTGAACAGAACCTACACATCAGACATCCAAGAGTCTGATTCGTCTTACGCAGACGTTTTGCGACGGTGGCACATTTGCTCACATGCTCACCATCGCACCAGCGACGGAGGGACAACACGATTACAACTTCAATTGCGCTCATATTCCTCCTCAGTTTGACATTACCGTCACCGCCTAACGTTGTAGTAACTCGTATGTTATTACCGTTGTTAAGCAGGACAATGGTGTCGTCGCTTTTATTTATTTTGATGCCCAAACGGGCGCATTTTCGCGAGAATCTGCTCTGTCCGTGAGGATTTCCCCACACTGCCTTTGACATATTTTTAGTCGGGTGGATTTTTCCCCCTCTCCCATTTTTCCGTCGGTTTGTCTTTAAGATAGCGGGCTATTAATTTTTAATTCTTATGCATCCGCACGAAGAAGGGACCAGAGAGGAGAAAACGAGTGATAACTAAAGGGGAAGAGAAGGAGAAGGAGGCAAGTGAGGAGGGAAGCGAGAATGAAAGAGACACACTGAGCAATCAAGGAAAAGGAGATTGGAGGAATCAAGGTAGGAACGAAGCACAGTTTTCATGTTATATGTTGTTAATACATGTGATACGAGTGCGTCAATACTAGCATGTAATGTGCACCACCCAGGCTTCCAGTATCAGGCTGCGTTAGGTGTTCAGGCGTGTAAGCCGATTTATTTATTACTATTGTATGCGTTGACAGATACGGAGTTCGTGTTTGGTGCGTCAACAGCAATCGCTTCATATTAAAATGCGTGCTTGATGTTCTAAATTAGTCGGATTTGAAAGAAGGACTCCAGTTTGTGGGCCTATGCATGGCACTGTGGTCTAAACACTAACGTATTTTGGCAAATTTTACTGTTAAATAGCCAACAATGTTGTAAATGAGAAATTCATTCTTGGACGAATTTTTCACCAGAAGAAGTAGACAAGGAAAAGAGATATCATGGGATGTTGGCTACACATGTGATTTTAGCAAACATCCCTGAGCACAAGTTGCTTCCAAGAGATAAAGACATTAAGTACCTCATTGACTATTAGAGCAATAAATGCATCAGAGCTAAGTGTATAGCCTCAAAGTGAGCTCCTCTGCCCAATCCCCAGTGTCCCAGACTACACCATTAATCCTGTACCTCATCAAATCATTACCTATAGGCCAGCTGCTCTCTGAGAGCTCCGGGTTCCAGGGTGTCCACAACAAAATGAGACCTGGTTTAATTGCCCTCAAATTTAACTTATTGGAAATCACAATTAGAGAATGTAAAGGAATGGCCATCCTGATGTCTTATAAATAATAAATGTGTCACCTTGCTACAGCATAAAACAACAGCAGGAAGAATCCTCCCATATATCCAAATTTAATCAAATGTGACCCGTAATGTTAAGGGGTTCATATGATGAAAACAGAGGCGCCCTTATATTGTTACTACTGTGAACTAATTCCCAATTTAATAATAAAACATCTAATAAAAAAGGCATCAACAGCGTAGTTATGATGGAAGAAATTAAACCTTTTTTATTTGTGTGTTATTATGATAAAAATGAGCCTGAGTAGGCAGACAAGAAATACCCTGAAAACAGTTATTTTCTGCTGGTAAGCCTTTTCCTCATTTCACCGGGGTGCATTGTGTTTGTCCTGCCAATTCTTGGGGAAAAATTGGCATGTCTACTATTCTGAAGGGGCTGAATGAAATTCAAATTCTTCAGGTGGTAAAACAGCAATATTGCAACTGTCTGATTGTGTTATCTGGGCATTCAAGAAGCCAGACTTGGAATTGGTTTACTGCCAAACACTCTCCCCGGGAAGACAGAAGGATTTATTTCCCCCTTGTCTGTGTGTCACATCACCATCAAAAAAATTATTCTCGGCATTCAATGGGTAAATAATAGTCATACATTAGCATGGCATTAATCATCGTCAGACTTTTAATAAGTCACTAATCATAATTAGATTTATTTCAATGTGAGTTTAGCTTTTTGGGAGGCTCTTTGTGGTCAGGATTTGACGACTATATTTTTCTGTTGAAGGTACAAGTTGTGAGGAAATACTGTCTTTATATTGTCTTTGCACAGAAAAGCTGAATTCTGATTCATCAAATGCATTTAGATTTAAAAAATGTGTGTTCGGGGCATGTGTGCACACAGCAAATGCACAGACTCATGATTTTATATACAATATGAAGAGTGTGTATACACACACACACACACACACACACACACACACACACACACACACACACACACACACACACACACACAGTCTTATGTTTCCTTTGCATTTCTGTTCCTCTTTCCTTTATGCAATATGTATGTAGCCCCTATAGCTCTTTGACAAGGCTGACTAAATGAATATGTTAATAGAAAATAAGCAGAAAGATGCAGTACTGCTACTGTATGAATTTCAAAAAATGACCTATGATGTTTCACAACCTCAGGATAGTTAAATGTATTGCCTCTATGCTGGTTCAAAGAATAATGTGAGAATAACATTAACTGGATTTTAAAAGATGTTATCATAACAACATTTCACAATGTCGGTTTTCCTCAGCATGGTTATCAATTACAGCAAGTTACACATATTGAATGCGACATATCAATAAAGGATTGTTGATTTTGACACTGCATGGAGGATTGTCCTTAACCTGTGAAGGACACAAACATCTCTTTTTCCACGCATTGGATGGTGTGAAATGAAAATGAGAGTGTTTTTTAGTAGCAGCACATTATTCTACAGTTGTAGTTCGGGGTCACAAATAACATCATTCAAAAGGCAAAGAAAAACAGATTACATGCCACGGCTGTAATATTTCACAAAATCCACGATTCAATTGTGTGCTCTATTTTGAGAATAAAGTTCTCTTCAATTTTCTATTTTGCACTCATTTCAACAGACGATTAAACTGTAGCTACTATTGTTACCTTATCAATTTTGATTTATTAAAAAATTAAAAAATTATAGTGTAAGTTTTCAAAAATTGTAATGCACAAAAATGCAAAATGTCCAGTCAGGGAAATTTTATCACATCGCGTTTCCTTTTTGTTTGTCTTGTGAGGAAACTTTGACGAGTAAATACAAAAATTTAGTCATCAACTCTGACACGGTGAAAGCATCGATCGTGTGTCTGCTTGATAGTAGATACGTAATTTTCAAATTTTGATTAGTTAAAATTGTTGCACCATCATATATTTAGCATATCCCGATGTTTGCTGATGTAGTCTTGCTCTTTTTAGTCCAACACACACACACACACACACACACACACACACACACACACACACACACACACTCACTCACTCACTCACTCACTCACACACTCACTCACTCACTCACTCACCTCACCCACTCACACAGACACACACACACACACACACACACACACACACACACACACAGACACACACACACACACACAGACACACACACACTGCTCACACATACACATACACACACACACACACACACACACACACACACACACACACACACACACACACACACACACACACACACACACACAAACACTGCTCACACACTGCTCACATGTGCTGCCACTGTAAGCTTGTTCAACCTCCAGGAGACATTGGTTTAGTGATTGGAGAATCTTTAGTGCCAGTACAGAACAGATGACTTCTACGCTGGCACGGCAGTATGTTCTGATGATAAACGTAATCTCATCGTTGCCTTTTGATAATGGAAGGCTCCCAGACATGATATCCTGTTAGAATTACAAGCCTTCCAAGCAAGTCTGCCGGCCTCTGGCTTCTCATGGGTCATCGTACAGGAGAATCCATTTTGAGTAATCACGTTCATAGTCTACATTGATTAATCTTAATTCTGAAGATTATTATTTGCAACTATAATCCATTCAAAATAACCCGTTGCAAGGATTAATTTAATCTGGATGTCAATTTTTGACCTTTTTTATTTTTTCAAAATGTGATTTTGACATTGCCCTCAAACTCATGTTGATAACTGGACTACTAGCTGCAACCTTTATCCCAACATTTTTAGAACAGCATTTGCCACACTACTACAGTTGAGGCCATACATTTAAATACTCCTTGGTTAAATATTTCACAACTCCGCATATGTCACGTTACCATACCTTTTGTTTGTGTTAAGTCAAATCTACTGTATTTCCTTTAGAGATGATTTCAAAATAATAGCCAATAAATATATTTATTTTAGCTTTTTACTAAAACTAATTTTCATAGGTTATAAGTATACTTTTTAATGCAGGTCTCAGAGTAGGGGCTTCTTCCGTGCCCGACAGCCTTTCAGGCCTTGGTGATGTAGGGCTCTTTTAATAGTGGAGTTAGATACTTTGGTACCTTGTGCCTCCAACTCTTTCACCACCTCCTTTGTGGGTGTCTTGGGGTTCAGTTGAACCATTCGGGCCAAGGTTCGTTCAGCCCTAGGGGATAATCTTTTCCTTCTTCATGAAAGATTCAGTGTCTGTGAGGTTCCAAGATGTTTATACCTGCATACAATGTTTTGCACAGATGCTCGTGGGACCCTCAGTCACTTGGAAATTGCTCCCAAGGAGGAACCAGACTTGTGGAGGGCCACAATTATTTTTCTTAGGTCTAGGGTACAGTAGGCCCATAAATAACTTAGCTTAGCTTCTAATTATGACAATTGACCTATCAGAAGCTTCCAAAAGTAATTCCATCAATTTCTGGAATCTTTCATACAGTTTAAAGAGACAGTCAACTCTGTGTATTGAAAATTTTGACACACTGAAAATGTGTTTCAGTAAATAAAAGCTGAAATAAATTTCTTTCTTGGCTTAAGTTTTTTTTTTTTATAATCTGTTATTGAAATAAGTTAGATGCCCTATTGACTGAACACAAGACATGTATGGTAACATGACATAAAAAGACTTTATTAACTCTTTTAAGAGTTTAAATGTCTTTAGCCGACATATACTGTATTTAAATAAATGGCCTCAACTGTACTTGCTACATATTCAAACACAATGGATTTGCATTTGTTGATGCTATTATCAGAATGGGTTGGATATTTAAATGAGCTATCGTACTGTAGTTTCATTTTAGTAGGTGATCATTGAGCTATCTTTAACAGATTCCGTCTTCTTAGGCCTCCTGCACACTGCCTGCGTGGCGTGAGCGTGGCGTTTCTGTTGTGTGTCAGTTGCATGGCGGCTGCGTGGTGTTTTTCTTTTCACAACAGAAATGTGTCTGACGCAGCGCTGCTGCTGCTGCTGCTGCTGCCAGCCTTGTCTGTACACATGTATGTTTCCCATTGATAAAAAGAAATACCATGTTAAACATAAATATATACTGATTTGATTACAGCAAAGACAACATTGGCAGTATTGACAGCAAAATAGGCTACAGAATATTTTGTTCTGTATTGACAGGTGCAATATTTGAAAATCGATAATTATTATTATTATTATTTTTAAAATTACATTTATATCTGCGTTTATGTCAAAACCTAGAGACTTTCAAACATCAAAATGTCATTTTTTAAATGTATTCATGTCAAAATGACATATAAACATCTTTTCATATTCTATTTTGCCTGGAAACGCTTCCAACACGCTTGCGTGTCGCGTGAAAAATAGGCGTCGGCCCTATTTCTAGCATGCACGCATTTTTGGCTTGAGCCGCGCCTGAGACGTGTGTAACGCAGGTAGTGTGCAAGCTCTAACCTGTTAACATGGGAGCCGAAATAAAAACAGACACGCCATGCAGCCAGTGTGCAGGAGGCCTTAGGGTAAAGGTATACAGCGATGGATGTGCTGCGTGGATGCATGTGTTTTCTAATCTTTTATGCCCTTTAAAATAATGTCAAAATGCTATGCCTCTGTAGGGCAGTTTTTCACTGGACTGACCTAGAAACGTTTTCTTGTGTAATGCCAGGTAGCTTCTCCTCACTGCTTCCCTTCATAGGCAGCACTGTTTACCTGGCCGTGGCAGCTCTGTGGTTGTCACCAGCCTGATAAGGCTTGTCCTGACAGGAAAGCCATTATGATTATAATGACAGTTATTGTGGTTCAGTGTTTCACCACTGCCGACAAAACACACTGGAAATGGTTATAAACAGCTGTTGTTGGACTAATTATTGCAATCAAAAATACCCTATTATGTTTTCTAAGGCTTTTCGTAATGTGTTTTCTGCTTAAATGCTAGATTACATTTTGGAAGCATGAACATGCAATAATGGATTGGAAAGAGCGGGATAAGACAAGGACAAGAGAGTGAAGAAAATAGAAAAGGACAAAGACTACAGTGCAATAGCAGAAGGGGAGAGGTACAATACATAATGGGCACCACGCAGAAATGGTCTTTGCTGTGGTTCCGAAGTGCAAAAGTGATGGGCAGTGTGCGTCCATTTTGAGGCTTGTGGCCTTTGTGCTGTGGATTTCTCTGTGAATGTAGCCATGCACACAACAATCTGTAACTGCAGGTTCTGTGGTCTCTGCTACATCTGGAGAAAGACACAAGGTGTGGGCTTTAAAAAGTAATTCTAATAGGAACCCTACCACACACTAATTCAATTCAATTGCTGCCAGGCTTGAACACGTGTAGGCGCTGGCATGGCGAAAATGAGAAGGAGCACATGAGCAGAAAAAAATCGATGAGGACTCTTTTTCATAAATGGAGTGGGTGTTAAATTAGCTGGATGTAGAAACACATTGGATTTAGTGCCTGGTGTATTTGGGTTGTGTCTATCGACTGAGAGACGACTTGGTGTACAGCAGTGAAAAGACTCAGTGATGCTCAATCAATGTGACCAATCAGCCTCACCAGCAATTCATTTGCTTTTACACAGAATTGTCAGGGGGAAGGTGACTCTGAATTGGTGTTTATAGTGCCTCACTGCAGTTTCGACGACCAAAATCTAACCGCTGTTTTAAACGGTTGACTTTGATTGCCCTTTTGAGCCTGCCTGATTTTCATATTCATGTTGTTAAAGGAGAGTTCCGGTCAATTTCAACACAGCTATGATAGTTTGTTGTGCGGTCAGTAAAAAATAAGAATCGGTGTTGCCACATCGGTTATGCCTGCTACCGCCTGCATTCAGGCGGCTGAACGGGGGTTTTTAAACGTGCTCTCTTAACATGTTCGAGATGTATGAATTAGTAGAACTTTTATGCATTTCTTTCACGTCTACTGCAGCCATATTAACTGTGTTCACTCTAAAGGAATCAGTTCACATGGCAAAGCACTTGTAATGACATCTCGAACATGTTAAGAGGCTAAAAGCACGTTTAAAACCTACCCCGTTTCAGCCGCCTGGATGCGAAAGCTAGCAGTAGCATAACTCGGTGTAGGCAACACCAATTATTTTCGTTTTTCTCGCTACTGACAGCACTATGTGACAACAAACAACATAGTTACGTGTAACTTCAAATACCAGTTATCAGCTCACTCTGTGTCTCTATGCCATTACAGATACAGGAAACAAACACAAAGACATGTTTAGAAGCTCTAGTAAAGAAGAACATCTTTATTTCTGCAGGTTTATAATATCATTTGACACATATTGAGTGCTACATTTATATAAAAACAAAAAACACTGAAGAGTGGAAGGGAACGACTTAGAAAGAAAGCCTCACACACAAAGAGAAAAATAGAAAGAAGGTCCATCAGGCCATCTTAGTTAAACCCCTGGTCCTCAGGTAATTGGAGTAGCTTTCCACGTCCATTCTGTCCATCTGAAAAAGGAGGAGCACAGATGAAAGGAAACAGGGATCAATTGAGCTAATAGCTTGTCCAATCAATCCTTATGTTTTTCTGATAGTTTGACGGAGGGTGCAGACCAGTGCAGACCAGAGTGTTGGATGAGCCCCTATAATTGGCTCGGGCAAAGTGGGAGGCTGAGTTGTAATGTCAGGAGTAGTCGTCGCTCCTCCTCTCTCCTGGTGCTCTCACTCTACCAGTGTCAATACTGACACCTTTGTCCTCATTACCTTCAGCTTAGTGCCATGTACAGGCCCTTCATCTGCTGCTACAGGACTCCAATGTTCCTTCATTACACGTCCGTATACACGATCCACTTCTCGCTTTCTGCCACTGACCCCTTACACTCAATGACTAATACAGGAGCTTCTCTATGCTATCAATGCATTCAGTCAGGCAGAAGAATCAGGAGAGAGGTGTATGTAAACAGGAGCTTCAGCTGTGTGTGTGTGTGTGTGTGTGTGTGTGTGTGTGTGTGTGTGTGTGTGTGTGTATGTCTGGCTGTCTGGCCCTTAGAAGCAGTGATGTTCACCAGAGACTCATCTGAGTCATTCCACAGAGGACAGCTCTGGTGGGTTCATATTTGTGTCAGCAGTACTCCCTTTGGAGTATTTGGTGTTGGACTGGTGTGAGTATGGCTGTGTTTGTTCATCTCTGTGTGTGTGCACATATGTGTGTGTCCGTGCTGTGAGCTGTGAGAAGAGGCAACACCAAGAAACACCACAAGGCGCTGTTTGTTTGCCCATCTGCCAATATGGGAGTTGGAGGGTAGCAGGTAGAGAAAAGAGAGAGGAGGTAGGGGAGGGTAAGACAGATGAAGCTCCTACACAGAGGTGTGAAAGGGCACGTATATTCATAAACCGCAGCAAAAACACCTAGAGCATAATACATACAGTAGGCAGATGCCAGATGAGACAGAAAGGCGGGGTGGTGCACCATGATGGAAAAAGTCCATAAACACCTAGAGCAATGAACTTCAGGAGAGAGAGAGAGAGAGAGAGAGAGAGAGAGAGAGAAAGAGGGGGTGAGAGAGAAAGAGAGAGAGCGCATCCAGAGTGGATTAATTAAGGATTATAATTATGTTGGGACTATGCATGTCTCACTTGAGACTGCCCTGTGCTGCTCCTCTCCAATCCTCATGCCCTCTGCTCCTCTGCACATATGGACACAAACCACAGGAAAATACTACCCACACTTGCGGTATCATAGGTTCACCTCTCTGACACTGTGCAGAAAAGTCAATGAGCGCACAGCGTATTAACCTTTTTGCAGCTTTTTTTTAATCAATCCACTACAACACTTGTCTTATTTAGTCTCTGTGTTTGCGCTGTAAATGTGCTAAATAAATATGTGTGCTGCAAATTGTCAAATTGAGTATACTGTAATAAGACTTTCCTTGAGGTACATTTAGGTTTGTGATCAGACAAACACTCTAACTTGTTTTAAAGAGCATTTTATACAAATTTCTTTTTAAACCTAATTGACATAATGTCGAATGTGTTGGCTATTTACACAATAAATAAAAACAAAGCAACAGCATTTATTACCTTGGCCAAGGAGGTTATGGTTTTGGTTTGTTTATCTGTTTTTCAGCAGGATTATGGAAAAACTACTGGCCCGATTTTCATCAGACAGATACACAAATAATTTTTTACTTTAGTTAGCATTGCGAGATAGGGCGTTTGTGCTGCATTCACGAGGTGTTGGAAAATTTGGCGGAGGTCTGTGCTCTTGGAGTGCCCTTCTTAGTTTGGAGACATGTTCCTGGTGATGTGTCAAATGTAAGTCCAATATTTACTTTCTTTTAGCTCTGGTTTTGGTCTCCACCAACTCCTGAGAGAAATATCTGGTTCTTTAAATGCTCCACTACGTTCATTATCTAGCCACTAACTTTTTCTGTCAGTCGTTCGGTGCTTTTCAGGTAGCAGGCATTGGGTATATCAGAGACTTTCACATAACCAGCTCCCTGCTCTGACTGGAAACAGTGTTCATGAGACTGGTGAGACTAAACCAAAAAGTAAAGTTGCGGACCAAAACAAAACAATGAGCTGGAAGACACCAAAACACTGCGTAGAGCTGAAGGGAACTGCTAGCAACACCTTTCATATAATACTTAGTCATGTTAATAAAAACATTTATTAGAGCAGCTTTATAGAAGCATCCTTTTTGACAGGAAATTAAAATGTTCTGCATATTTTCAAGACTCTTTTGACTACTACATTGTAGAATGGCAAAGCACCTATCGTGTTTCAAGATACATCATATTGGTATTTTTGTCCATATGCTCTAGAATATCATTGTCAGGCACATTGTATTTTTCCTATATTACCTTCTGATACTAATGAGAACACAACATAGCAGAAGTATTTCTTGGTTGTCCGATTTTGGGGACTCTTAAATATGTGGTAAATAAACCCTGTGGTTCAAGCCAGACCACAGCCTTAAGCTAGGTTTATGGCCGCCATGGTGTTCCCCATGCAAGCAATAAATTGACATCACCACATTTGTCGTTTCCAGCGCAATTCTTTCCAAATTGTTGTGGCGTGTAGTCGTGCACCTCTGAATTTTTGTAACTTGGCGCACGCTGCAGTTTCTGGTTCAACAAGGTCAGCTGGGAAGACTGGCCGAGCAGGTTCACCTCTACAATCACCTGTATGATTCTTCATGTAGAGAGTAGACCACAGGGAGTCAAATTGCCTTAAATATGTGGAAAGAGAGAGACACCACACTGGGGAAAAAAAAGAATAATTTTGCTGGAGGGTGTAGAAAAACATGAGAGATCGCTTTGTCAAAGCTAAAAAAAAAAAAACAGCCTTATGAAAAGAGTTTTCTTAAGAGCGAGAGGCAGACAGTAATTTCCACTTGGAGGTCAGCGACAGTAACGTTAAGAATTAGAGTAGATAAATGCAATGCTACTGTTGTCAGGCAGTCTGCTTTCCTTTACGTCCGCTCTCTTCTTTTCCTCTACTACTTCTTGCCTATGCACTTATTTTGTTTGTATGCCCCTTGGCGTTTCCGATAACAACGAGCATTGCGTTGAGCAGAAACGTCTCCATGCATGTTCTTAGCGCGCCATCTACGGAGGCCTGTGCCACGGTGTCAAGCACGAGTATAACCAAAGCTTTACTCTAACCGTGCTGCAGAGACAGGCAGCAAAGGAATTTTTGTGTCAGATTTTCTCCTTACATTACAAAGATAGTATTGAGGTTGTAATGTTCCATGTCATTCAGGAGATAAAGCCATGTGTTTTCCAGTGAAGTTGCACAATGATCAACAACTAGCATCCAGGTGTGGATTTAACTGTATCACTATGAAGTAAGATGCTGCTAAAAATGACCATGAATGCTCAGCAAATCAGAGGTTTTTTGTTCATTTGTTTCTAACGAACTACAGTGCATCATTTTTAGCAACTGAATGCTTTGCTACTTTAATTTGAAACAGGCACAACAAAAATGGTGGGCACCATGTAAGCTACATGGTGGATGGTGAATGACATATTTTTAATAAAATACAATGGCTTGTCTGTCAGGATATGAATGCGCTTATAATCTAATACCGATTACTATCACACACAACTTGTGCTCCTATCCTGTAGTGCTATTAGAGTATGAACATGAACCACACATCATATGTCATCTGATCACAAAAGACACCACCGCTTAACCTCTGGTCACTTCATAGCTCCAAGACAGCACAAAATGACACACACACACACACACACACACACACACACACACACACACACACACACACACACACACACACACACACACACACACACACACACACACACACACACTTTGCTCTGCAGCCACAGACATGAGGCATTTAGGGAACAGAATGGAAAAGGATTTAATTGAGTCTTTGATCATTATAGAATTACCATGTGCCTTCTTGGCACCCTGGTTATTGTTTCGTGGATTAATCATTTTCATTTCACAAATTGTGGAATCCACATTCCAAATCAGTGTGCTGTCTGCATGACATAGATATGCAGTTGTAGCAAGAGAATGTTAATGTGTTCCTGCCCTCCAATTGGCTCAAACTGTCTATGCGACTTGATTTATTTGAAAAAATTGGTTTTATTGATTTACTGAATTAATGTGGTGCCAGTTTAATCAGTGTGCTATGGAACTATGCAGAATTTGACATCTCTGTGAACTCAGATGAATTGAGTGTACAATATTGATCTGGTTATCCAGAGTATTTATTCAGCTATTTGTCTAAGAGCTGATTAATTCAGTGTGTTCGAAATAATGTAGGTATGTGTTTATGAGGCTGTGCAAGTGTTTACGTTTGTGTGTCTCTCCTTCTCTCACTGTATATTTGCAGAACTGGTAATTGCATCTCTTATGGACTGCAGGCTTCACCCTTGTATTGGGATAGCAGCATTTACAATTTATTTCCTTTTACCCTTTTCTATACATGCAAAAGCATGCAGCTACTGTATGTTATAAAATGCTCAGCACATGCTTGTTCAGCATTAATGCACATGTGACAGGCATGCAAACACAAAAACACACACACACACACACACACACACACACACACACACACACACACACACACACACACACACACACACACACACACACCTAACACAAACATACAGTATATGCATGTATGAGTACTGTGCTTAGATGTGTGCAGTGTGTGAGTTATCGTTGTTTAACAGCAGTATGTGCTGTAATTGCAGGCAGTATATTGTAGGGTTGGAGCAGTGTTCAGCACCGGTGTGGTGATTGAGCAGTATCTGTCATATAGGGCCAGAGGAGGGAAAGTAGTTCTCCAATTAGAGCTAACTCAGGATGGATATGAATGCTTTCTGACAGCTGTCTCATTTGATTCGGCTGCATGTGGAAGAAGAACATTTGTTTGAAGATGTTGTTTTAGGCTCATTATGGATAAAAGCAGGAGCTTCACACATCTCTTTTCTCCTATTCCATGTGTAATGGAGGACCACCAATGTTGATATATATTACATAGAAAAAGATGACTTTCTGAGGTGTGTCATGCAAGTCTACAGTAGCATCCTCATACTGTATGCTATTGTATATATATTAGATCCTTAAAGCTATTGCAGATAGTGTGGTAGCTTGTTACTGGAGGGTAAACTCAGCCATGTAATACAGCAGAAAATGTTAACTCCTACTCTGTGTTTATTTAATTACCTGTATATGACTGCAGCTCAAGATACGCAAGGAATGATCCTTGGGTTTACAGGCAAATAGGATGGGGAGGTACATTTAACCCTTTACTTGAAGGTATCAACATAAGAGTGACATGACACTGTCATGAACACATAACCCTAACCATAACTCGCCATGACAAAAACCGAATGACACTTACTAAAAGAAGCGTTATGTCATAAACGTTTATGACTTGTTTATAATGTTTATGACACGTTCATGACAGTGTCATGTCACTCTTACGTAGATACCTTCAAGTAAAGTGTAACTGAAATATCATTGAGTGTAATTCATTAGGTTTTGTATTGTCTGTGGTTTTCAATAAGATTTGTGTAACAATGCTAAAAATATATATATACTGTGTAGATTGTGGATGCCTGACCCCCAATTTCCACCGGTTGCGGAACGTCTGTGGATACGCTCCGGAACGGCGGCGGAGTCATTAGGTTTCCATTAAAGTCAATGTGTGTATTTCCACTGACTGCAGAACGGCTGCGTTCCGACTCCGGCACAGCTCCGGCGATCCGCAGCCCTCTAGAGCAGATATGCAGAGCTTCTATTTTTGCCGGACGCCAGAGAGCTCCGCAGCAATTCAGCACACAGCAGATAGTGAGGGACAGGAAGTCGAGCACAAAAGCAAAATAAAACATCCGGTTAATTTTCAAAATAAAATACACTGTGCTCACGGCGGATTTCCCTGCACTACACCTTGAAAACGCAGCACAGAGTTGTTTCTCCTCTACTCCTCTGGATGGAAACCAACTGTTGTTGGTTTTGTGGTTCTATTCTACCTGAATTCGCGAGATCTCGTGGGTCCTCGTGACTTCAGCTGTCAGTCATGGCCGCAGCTGTTACGCAACAAATCCGGACCTGGTGGGTATTGAAGGACGGCGGAACACAGAGCCGACACGCAGCGGAGCCGATCCGCAGCCATTCTGCATTCAGTGGAAATCCCCAGTGATATCCTTACCTTCCTTACCAAGCCTTACCAAGACACACAAAGGAACATTAACATTCAGTTCTGTGCAGCATTTTCACATAATTTATTTTATACTAGAGAACTACTTTACGCTCAGAGAGAAGGTAACTTCATTATAACCAAATTAAAGTAATACTCAAATGATTGCGACTGTCATGTAAACATGTTAACTGGAATATTTTAGTTGAATTAAAGCCAGATTTGAAGAAAAGGTAATTCAATTGTCCGACCCCAAAATCAATCTGTTACTGTATTCTGGCATACACCTCCATTCTGATTTCTTTCGCTGTTTTGATTCGATGCAAAGCCGTGTTTCTGTACAAACGGCAGCATGGCTAGCGGTGGAAAAAAAAGAAAAACAAAGGAAAATTTAGGGCAACAGCAAAGTGGCTTTCATGTTCCAACTAACTCTGCAAGCGACAGAGCCTGTGTTACGGGGTTCTGTAAATTCATCATCACAATAAAACATAGACACATATTACCTTCCGTTTTCCTTGTGGTGCTAAAAAGATGTTATGCTTGGCTACTTTGCATCAAACAAATCATGTACACATCAGCAACCGAGCAAATCGAGTTACTGCAAATCATAATCGTACAATCGCCTTGAGGTGGTTATTCAGCAGAAACAGGTTATAGTGTTTATTTAAACGAACTGTTTAACACAGATCTACTACTTTTCTCTGCAAAGCTGCTAGACTGCATATTAAACTTTCCATAAACCCGGTTGTTTTTTCTCTGTACCAACAGTCTGAAAGTATCTACATTAACCTTTTTTTGTGCTCTTTCCGTCACCCTATGAACAATTCATTCTGCTCTCACAGACTCTATTTGTCAAATAATTACGGTGCTTCAGCCCACATACATACCTGTTTGCTCACCTACCATTTGCAGTTTACAGACCTAAATATCTATGTGCTTACTGATTCTCCTAATATATACCTGTTTACACTCTCTAGCCCCTGTACGCTGCACTTACATGCTTCTGTGTGGACTCCCCTTCCTCTGCGAGTGTACTAACATTTGCCCTACACTCACCTCCTCTCCTGCTCACACACCTTCCGATGGTAGCAGATATGGATGGAAATACAAATGACCCCTGATGAACCCAGTTATTGAGCTGTTTTAAAGCTGGAGGCTTTAGACAATATCCCTTCCTTGCTCTTACGTGCTGGAGAAGGAGGGGCCAGGGTTTTTCACTACATCGGGGTTTTATGGGATTTATGACCCCCGTCCCCAGCAGCTATCTCTTCCTCTACTGGCACTTCTCCCACTAGCTAGAATTAGCGGGCGAGGAGAACAAACAAATTACAAGGAAACAAACACAACAGCTAATAAGCATGTAGTGACATGAAGAGAAAGCTTTCCAGCAGGATGCAGACTGAGAAAGGGAAGAAAGGGCATGGAATAATCTTCTCTTCCTCACCCCCATCTTCTGTTTTTGCATTTCCCTCTAATTTCCTCCTGCCCCGCTGTCCCCTTCACCCTCTGCGACTCGCCGGTTGGGCTTTCCGAGGAGATCATCTGTGAGCATGGGCAGTGTGGGACAGATGGGTGGATGATGGATCTGACGTGATAGACAGCGGGGTGATGGATGGCTGGCTGGCTGATAGGGGATTAATGCAGTGCTGAGGCCGCTGCAGCACAGCGGATGGCTTAGTGATAGATAGATAAAACTGACGAGCAGATAAACAAGAGACCGCTAATCCACGCCCCCTTGATGGACAGAAAATCAAAGTGAGGGAAAAGAACCACCAGGGGAGAGGTGGACCTTTTATATTGCCATCGCAGGGTGTAGTGCTTTCATGGGAGGGAATGTAAGTGGACGCAAGGTGAGATGAGGTAGGGGCCAAAGGAGAGTTAATGAGAAGCATCGTGTTGTAGTACTGTCTAGGCATGGGTCAGTGATAACAAGTCTGTCGAGCCAAGCTTGGTGCTGGATGTATTGGATGAGGGCGGGAGTTTTAGTGATACAGCGTGGCGGGTGACTGCGATGGCTGGTGATATGCTATTTGGAGTGATGGCGAACAGTTTGACTGGGGAGAAGAGATTGGGCATAGCGGTAAATTGGCCGTAGTGGGATGTGATGGGATGATTGGACAGCATAGAGTGTGCTGGTTGGAGATTGGAGATAGGAGTGCTTGTTGTGTCTGTTGGTATTTTTAATGCACTTCCCTCAGCGCAACAGCTTAACCTTCTGTGTAATGTACAAAATAAAGGTTTTGAGTCTCTATGTTTATGCAATTCTGCCAACTGGTGAGTTGAAAAGGTCTGTCGCGATGAGAGAAAGTGAGAAAAAAAGAGTGAGGGGAGTGGAGGACAAGCCCAGGGAGAGTTCCTCTGAAAATAGGGAGCAATCTGCCTACTCCTGCGCTATTATCGAGCGCTAAGCTTTGTCTCTGTTCACCATTTCAGGGGACCCCAGGGGTTCTGGCATCGATCCGGTGTGCTCAGAATGCACTCCGGTGTCACCTATTTAAACACAGTGAGCCGCTAGCCAACAGAGACAAGCCTTTATTTATCAAGCCTCTGATTTTGGCTGCACGGATGACAACCTGATTAGCACTTAAAGGAGCTCTTAAATCTTTTATTGGAATGGGTGGAGGCAATCTATACAGAGAGGGAGACAGCAGTCTTACCCGGAGAGAGTTATGAAGGATGAACAGTGAGGCAAGGTGAGGGACTGTGTCATCCATGGGGTTAATGAAGGGGAGGGACTGACTGGATGTGCAGTGTGTGACAGATATAGCGAGAGAGAAAGGGAAAGCGAGAGAAATTGTGTGACTGGGAACAATGGGTGAGAAGTTGAAGGAGTGAGGGTGACAGCAAGAGCGAGCATGTGACTGAGGAGTGGTGGCAGAGATTGGGACCAGATGAGGGCACAAGTGGCTGGGACACTGAAAGAATGTCGAATGAGTAGGTGAGAATATTGTGATCAAGTGACGGCCTGAGCAAATGAAGAAATTGCTGAAAACACGAGTGGGTGATGACTGCATGTTTGTGTATGTTTGTGCAGATTGCTGGGGCGTTGGTGCACGTGTCTGCGTGCGGTCACGTGCACCAACAACCAACAAGTGAATGAGTGAGGCACAATGGGAGAGACTAAGTGAGCGAGTAATGGGGGTTAGTGATGGGTGTGTTGACAGAAAGTGTCAGCTTTAACCACACTGACCCGCGTTTACAGGCTGCATGCACAAGTGGCTGAATTTGAGTGCCAGCTTGGACGTGAACGGACTGTAAAATTGGATGTGAATTTCGAGTTGGATGTGAAATGAATGCAAATTTGGAAAGTAGGTATATAGTGTTTGTGCATCTATCTCTATGTGTCAGTCTCCTATCGGTTCTATATCATTTTGATGAGCCCAGGAGATGAGCAACTCTGCAGTCTCTTTGGCACATAAATGTAGCTACATTTGAACACCTCATTTCCTGTTCTGTGTAATTATAGCAAGAGGGATTGCTCTGTTTTATTTTTCAGGTAAGGTCCTCTATCCTTGCCTCGTCATCAGCAGGTTACCAGAGTTAAGGTTTGTATTTTAGTTCAGATTTAAATCTGTTAAATAATAATCCCAACCTTCTTGGCACATTATACTCAGGTACCATTTTTTTGTGTAGTAGATGAGTATATTTACTCTTGTAGGGAGAGCAACAGTAAGCGATGCCGTTGCTTGATTAGAGAGGAGCTGTTACTGGAGAGCTGCAAGATAATTTATTCTTGCTCTCTTTTTCTTGAGATGCCAATGGCCAATTCACTTTCAACGCCAAGAAGTGTGTGTATACGTTTTCCTATGTGTGTGACACTGGTGGCGTGTTGATCTAGGGACATTTGGGATGAGGCTATTGTCTGTCCTGCAGCCTGTGCTACACTCAAATCCTTCCCTCTTTCTCACCTCGTCTCTGTCAGTAACAACAGCAGCAAAATATTACTGCCTGCGAAATGTCAAAAGAATTAGCATGGCATAAATGCACACACATTGTTTACCGTTCCCTCTTCTTTCCCAACCTTAATTTATTCTGCTCGCCTGTCTTTCTTACTGTACCATCTTGTCCAGCATGGCTCTGTCTCATGTCCTCTCCACCACCCTTGGCTGCAGCATGCTTGTCTGACCCTGTCGTAGTCTTCTTCAGGGTCTGTCTCTTGGCGATCAAGCGCCATTATTCATGCTGCATCGTGTTTCACCACAAATTCCCGCAATCGAACAGTTGAGACAGATTTCCTTGAATGTCACAATAGCAGTGAGACTCAGCAGAGGTTGCAAATGGGATTAGCCTTAAATGGAATTAAATTTTCACCGTTGTTGTCTCCGAAGCCTGTCTACCACCCAGACACCATGACGCTCTTTGGTAGATCTTTCACCATTGTGTGTGTGTGTGTGTGTGTGTGTGTGTGTGTGTGTGTGTGTGTGTGTGTGAAAGAGAGAGAGATTACTGCTGTGTGCTGCACAATAGCAAGTGTAGCATTTGTAATGTGATGCTGCACATGTGCAACAGTTTCTTGTTTTTCAAAGCAGTGTAATGCAATTGTGTTGCAGGTTGGCTCAGTTTTTTTTAGGAATGTAAGATGTCAATGCCTCAGTCCATCATACAGCAGGAGATGGAGAGTGCATTTAAAAAATTATGTTCTTTTGATTGATGGAAGAATACACAGGAGCACCACAGCCATAACAAACAATAGAAACCTTGCTCTCGTTTTTTGTGTCCAGCGAGTAAAGAAAAAATGTATTCCTACATGAGTCAATTACCAGACTTCAGCCTTAGCAGATTGCACTTCTTTGATGTGAAATGTATAAGCGATTGAATGAGTACATAGATAAATGAATAAGTGCTGTTGAAGTGTGAATCAATGTTTATGGATCGGCATCCAAAGAACTGCTGTGCTGCAGATGAAATGAATGTAGTGGTGGTTGTGTGTGTCAGTGTGTGTGTGTTTGTCAGTAAGATGTGATGGGGTTGCTGTGATGCTAGTTTAACTATATAGGTGTGTAAGTAGGATGGGGTCGTCCAGTGTGTGTGTGTGTGTGTGTGTTTGTGTGAGTGTTTGTATGAGTGTGTGTGTTTGTGTATGTGTGTGTGTGAGCGCGCAGCATTTTTTTCTGAATGGCAATGGTGGTGTTGTTTTTGATGAATTCCGTTTGGTGTTTTTCTGACTTCCCTGCTCTCTTTCCTCCATCTTAACACAAACATGATCAATACATGAATTAATGTCTAAGTAAAGAGTCAAAACATGTCGCACTGGCCTTGGCACAGGCTGCCGCCCAGCCCCCACTCCGACAGCCTCCAACCCAGCTGGGCTGAGAGAAGTCAGAGGAGTGAAGAGAAAGCAACAGAGCGTTTGGAGGAGAAGAATAAGTGTTCTCTTATAATGAACACATTATGGGGGTAAATTGGAATGCATTCAGCTTTTAGAATCTGTCTTTTTTGCTGCTGTATTAACTTGACTAATTATTATTTGAGCGGTAATTATGTCTTGCTGCATGGGTGATGCCTCTTGTCAAGGAAGGCACTGGCAGCGGTGTGGTGAATGACGTGTGCGCTCAAGTGTTGCGGTAGTACTGTATGTAATGTTGGGTATAAAGAGCAGCGACTACAGAATGGCTAGACAGGCCACAGGTGTGGGTGTCGGCTCAGGGTAGGGTGTGGGTTTGTGTGTGTGTGTCTGTGTGTGACAGAGAGTTAGCATTAGCATTATTTTGCATGCGAGTGACAGGGTGTGAGGCTCAAGAGGCAGCAGCAACGGTGATTTGTGAGAATGGTATTCCTGTAATCTGCTCAGATCAGATCAACCAGAGCCAATAATGCAACACCGAGCCAAATACCACACTGCTCTTTCTTCATCTCTCACTTCTCTTTCTCTTAGTCTCTCTGTTCCCTTTTCGCTGCAGTGGGAGCCAGCTTTGCTGCAGAGAGAAGATGAAGTAAAGATGGAGAGAGAGAGAGAGAGAGAGAGAGAGAGAGAGAGAGAGAGAGAGAGAGAGAGAGAGAGAGAGAAATACAGACTAGAAAGAGTAAGGAAGATGGATAGTGAAAAATAGAGATAGGACTGAGAAAGACACTCAGAGAACAGAGGAGATGGAAGGTGGACAGGATTGAACAGTGAACGATTACTGCTCTGCTTGTGTGTGCTCCTGGTAGAGCCTGATACTGAATCAAACAGTGCTCTTTCTCTCTATTGACACACACACACACACACACACACACACACACACTGGCCACAAGCATTTGAGTTTGTTTTTGGCCAGTGCTGGGTGGTGCTTGGCAGAAGAAATTAAGCCTAACAACCGTGGCATCTGTCTCAGCAGCAGGAGAGTCCCGCCTCCCCACCCACACATGACCTGCACTGCTTTCATTCACTGAGCTGCCTGCTGCCAGCCTCAGGATGGGCCGCTGCCTCCGCCAATGCCCACCACCCCCCTCCATCCCAGCCTCTCTGCACTGCCAACCACTCTGTGCCCGCGCCCATGTTTCCCCCCTCGAGCAACAACCAGGAGCCTAGCGATATGGCTCCTTCAAATATTCATAACAGCCACGCTGCAACACAGAGCAGAGAGCTGCAGCCTCTCCATTTTGAGAGGCAATTCTCAGGCCGTTGCTGCTGTTAGCCTGAACACTGTTCTGTGCTCCGAGTCAACTGCTCTGCGGTCAGTGTGTATTAACAGTACTCAGTATATGTACTATAAGTATTAAGCAGGGCTTTGAATCTTTACTCTGGCATCCCAACTGATTGTGCATGGAGCTAAATATAAACACTCATCCTTTCTCTTTGCCACCAACCACTTCCAACCCTCCCCCTCACCCAGGGCTGAGCACAACCACCAGCCTGCTAAAGGGGTCGTGCCGCTTTACACTACACTGAAACCCAGCCGGAGCAGGGGAAGAGTAAACTAGCACACATGCAAAAAAAAGTCACAAATGCTATACTTAGAAAGGCCAAGCACACCACATCACAGGCGCATATACCTGTCCAGTGTGTAATACATGCAAAGACTATTAAGCACAGACATGTTACTGGACTTCTCTGCACACACAAACACGCAGGCCTACAGAGTGATGTGAGAGGCAGCTTCCGGGGAGAGAACTTCTACTATGTGTCTCCCAGGAAGCTACAAGCTGGATAAACATCCATGTGGAGCAGCAGCAGATGCATCCGTCTCAATGCCCGCTCCTCCCTTCCTCTACACTCTCATCCCCTCACATCCTACCATCTACTCACTCCCTACATCTTACATTCCTCTTTCTTGTTCTCTCCTTTCTGCCTCCTTTAATGAAGACTACCCCCCCCCCTCCCACTTGTTCCACCCTTCCCTCACAATCTCCCATTCATTCAGCCACCTCCACTTCTTTTACTCGTTCCCGTATCTTGTCCCAAATTCTCTTTTTATTTCCATCTCTGTCCCTCTTTCTTTTATTCTCCTTAGCTTCTCATCATGCAGGCTGCCTGCTGGCCTTGGGCCCTGCTGCTTATCCTTCGTATTCGCTCGTTCCATCTCCAGATTATTTCTCAGGGGGGCATCCTGTGTGTGCTCTCCACCATACTGTGTTATCTAGCTCATCAAGTGGGTTGGAGTGGATCAGGAGGGGTGGGGGTTGAAGCTTGATGATCTGGCTTGTGGCAAACAGGTGGCCCATAGGGACGTGCACTAACAGAGATAAGTACGAAGGCATTGGAGGATGGTGACGGTTCTATAGCAATCTTTTCTAAACTGGCATGGTTTCTAAACAACCAAGCCATTATTTGTTAAGGCTAGCCATAAATATCATGAAGTTGTGAAGCTACACAGTGGGCCCACCAACTGCTAGTGTGCTCCAAGATGGATGGAATGGCTGCTGGAACTAATGTGGCAGCTGAGTCTCAAGGCATGAGCTTGAATAATATCTGGCTTAGCAGTTAAGTTCTAGAGCTTGCTTTTATGTGATTATTTTAACTGTGTTGGGGCACCTGCAATTTGGCATTGATCATTGTTGGTTGGCTAGCTTTTAACATCTGGGCCACTGTTTAATGTTCCTGTCAAGGAGGGTTATCATGTAACTTGTTTCTCCTGTCTCCTGTCCTCACACCTGCTAAATGGCAAGCCATCTTCCATAAGAGAGAGGAAGAGAGAGAGCATGAAAAAGAGAGTGGTGCAGCACGGAGCCCTTATTAAAGCTGTCCTCCAAGGCTGCCCTCTGACTGATTCCCCCTGTAAATCTACCATTTAATTGGAGAGGGGCACAAGAAGAGAGGTACAGCCTCAATCACAAGTGTATTCTGTGTCTCTAAGGATGGATGAGAGAGAGACAGAAAGAGAGACAGGCAGAAAGACAGACAGGCAGAGAGCTCCTCAGAATGTGTGGGTGGAGAGACCAAACAAAAGTCAGAGATATAAACATGATGAGGGTTTGAGGAGTGAGATGACATATTTATGTTTGCCTGGGAAGTGGGAGGCAGGAGGTGAGAAGATGAAAAGGTAGCACAGTAATGGAGAGAGACGGGCAGAGAGGTGCGCCAAGGGTGATGCAAGGATAGGAGGAGAAGGACAATGGGCGAGGAAGAGAAAGTAATGGAGGGAGACAAATAGAAATGGCTGGCAGTGAAAGAAAAGGAAGGTGTGTGTGTGTGTGTGTGTGTGTGTGTGTGTGTGTGTGTGTGTGTGTGTGTGTGTGTGTGTGTGTGTGTGTGTGTGTGTGTGTGTGTGTGTGTGTGTGTGTGTGTGTGAGAGAGAGAAAGAAAGAGAGAGAGGTAGAAGAGAGACGGGCTGATTTCACCAGAGTTGCAGCCTGAGTGTCCTCCCTTAATGTGGTTGCCATGACAACAGTGTATAAGAAAGTCAGGCTCCAGCAGAGTGTGTGGTATGTGTGTGTGCGTGCTCTGCCCCTCAAGTGATTGATTGTCTGTGAGACAATATACAGTAGGATACTGTTACACAAGTGCACCTTGGGCTTTTTTTGTAAAAGGGCGGGAGTTTATTTCCTTCCACTGTTAGTTTGGTCGTATGTCCTTGTATGAATGACGGAGGGCGGGAGAAGGAAAAGAGGAAAACAGCTTCTCTGTCTGTGTCATTGCCCTTCCTGGCAGAGCCAAGTGGGTGTGCAGTAGCTGTTGTGTACTGGCCATGTCCCCTGTACCAGTGGCAGCCATGTTGAATGAGGTTAGGTGATGTCAAGCCAGTCAGGTGACATTGTTTGGAGGGCCCAGCTGTCACGGAGCAGAGGCAGTCCCACAGGAGCGCCAATCTGTCATCATTATATTAATGACACGCATAGCACTGCTAGCAATGTCATCTCTTGTGTGTGCCAAAGCTAACGAGCAGCGCCCTAATTGTAAAATTAATTGAAAAACATTTTGATTAAAGACCACCCTCCACCACCCAGTCTCTCCTCCATCTTCATCAGCTCCCCTTTCACTCTGCGCTGCCATCTTTCTATCCCCCTGGTTATGTCCTTTTGAGTTTCCTCCCAGCCCTAGCATCTCTCACATTCACACACTATTCTCACTTTCTTTTGCATCCCTGACCTTATCCCATTTTCATCTGTGCTCTGTTTCTTCTTTAACCTTTTCTAACCCACCAACACGCTCCCTAGCCCGTCATTTTCTCCTCCCTTCAACAAACTCATTTTCTACTATCTGTCACTTTCTTCTTTCGTTAGGCAAATTACAACTCTTTTATGTGCTCAATCTCCATCCTCATCCCTCCCTCTCTCCCCTCCTCTTTGTCTTTTCCCATCAGGCTCCCCACTGCGCTGCTGTCTCTTTCGTCTTTTTTCCTCATGTCTCCATTACTGTCTGTTTTACGTCCTCAGTATGGCTGTGTATGTGTTTGTATGCAGTGGTGGTTGACTTATAAGCGGAAAGGACTTAGTAAGGTGGTCGTCTGTGCCTAGCTTTGCCTTTTTACTGCACTCCCCCTTAGCCCTTTGTAGCTTCAGAGTTCGGTCATTCTCTTGTCCCTGACTCTCAATGACTCACACACTTTCTCCTCTCTCCAGCAGAGCTCCAGAGCCTGAGGGAAAGAAGGAGAGAGTGCCTTTTGAGCAGTTGTGTGTGTGTATGTGTGTGTGTGTGTGTGTGTGTGACAGGAATTTGATTTCTTGCACATGTCATGATCTAATTAAGTAAATGACACATTAGGTATTGTCGCTGCCTCTGTGTGCCTGAGAGCATACAGTATGTGTGAGTGCAAAATACAAGGTGTGAGAGAGTGAGAGTATATATAGGCTGGGATAATGAGAACACCATAGCTCATTAATTTCACTCGTTGCAATAATGATACAGACAAGAAAGAGGGATTGATCATCAATGAATGATCAATAAAGGGCTGTATCGATCGGAACAACACCATGTCACCATGCAGATCGACGTCACTGCAGGACACCAGGCTCCCAGGGGAAGGTGTAACTGCTTCACCACAGGCTCCTATGTTCATTTATTTAAGAGGAAACATAGGCACAAACAAATGCTACTCTGATGAATGTCTGTTTTGTGCATAATTAGTTAAACATAGCTCTTAGTCAATAGGAGAATAGATTCATGAATTAAGTCTTCCTTTGTAAATTACAAGCTCTAAACATGGTTATTGAAAAGCACGGGAACATCCATTCTTCATGTTAGCCTTAATAGCTCAGTTCAGAGAGAGAATGAAAACATCAAGGGAAAGTAGACTAAACAATATCAGGTGCATACTTGCGCCTGCCCTCTTTTCATTGCTCCCTTTCATGAGTCCACTCCTGTTGGTCCTTTTTACACGACCCAGACTGTCTCGGAGAGTAGCTGGCAGTGAAAGAAAAGACAGCAAAGTGACTGTAGCACCGGTCGGAGTGTTGCCATAGAAACGCAGCATCACAGCTCCTAAGCAGATAACACATTCAGTGCCATTCCCTTCATCGTAATTCCCACATCCAAGTAAGTAGCGGGAACAGGTGTGATCAACAGCTTTCTTAAATATTAGAAGGGAGGGGTGAGGGAGGGTTTGGCACCTGGAAGGACGGTTTCTTTCTGAAGCTTGTTCTGTTGTAATGACGACCTTGGGGAAAGAGTGTGAGACAGCTCTGAAGCTTAGCCAGCATGCATTAAAATGCAAAGCAAGGCAGCGTAGATGGAGGTACAGTTGGAAAACACATTGTGGTACTTACAGTTTCTTTCTACTGTAATCTTCCTTTTTATTGCTATTTCAAATCAAACACTGTCTGTTCATTTTCAAGAGCTTGTTAACTGTTGCCATAATTTCAATCCCATCCATCCCTATACACCTTCCCATTTCTTCCTTAATAATTTAAAGAGAAAAAGAGGAGATGGCAATGTTGGACAAGATGTTGAATGTGTTCCTCTTCACATGTGTGTCTGTGTGCTGCTGGCCCAAGGGCAGATCACCAAACAGCTGTGTGTTAGTGCCAGTGAGTAGACATTTGGTCCACTCGACCCGTAATGCTGGCACACAGGGTGGGGAACGGTGTCCAAGTCCTCCTCTCAAATCCTCCATCCATCCGTCCATCCCCTCTCATTGTCCCTGGGGCAGCAGGCGGCCCCAGCTAAATACTGATCTGCCTGAACAGGCACAGGTGCACCAGGGGGTTTGTCCCACTGCCAAATCTTGTGCTTCTATTTCCTTTGGGCTTATGAGAGGTTTTTGCAGCTCTCTCTTTCGCTTCTGGGGGGATTGCAAAAGCTGCAGATGCAAGTGTTTGATCAGCCTGCCGACAACAAGAAACGGGAGAGAGTGAGAAACAATACAGGAAGAATTCTGATGAGGATTTTGCAGGACTGAAAGAAATGGCAACAGTGATGCGATTCTTTCAAAGGTGTTGTGCAGCTCTGGGAGTCACCAAAAATGGAGTGGAGGTCTGATTTTACTGATGGACAATGCAGTATCCCTTCAGCTCTCCTCAGGGAACTGTGTTTGGTGTGGATGTGTGTGCCAGGGGTTTCTTTAGAGAGGCACGCTGCAGGCATCCCTTTGGAAATGCAGGAAAGGGAGGGAACAGAGGAGTGCTCTGGTTTCATGCCTCAATCAGGAAAGCTTCAGGAGTGCCTCTCAAGGCTCAAATAGAAGCTAACGTCCATTTGTAGTGTATTTAAAAGAGAATGCGTGCACTTAAGGGCTACTTATTGCTTCACGTAGCTGAACAGAGACAGTGAACGAAAGTAGATACATGCGTAAAAGCCTTGGTACACTCAAAGACTGACACATAGCACAGCAAAACTATATATATAATATCTCTCTCTCTCTCTCTCTCTCTCTTTGAATGCCCTTGCTTTCTCATTCACTTTATGTCTCCCAGGACAGTGCTCAGAAATGTTGAAATGGGGCCTAACCCACGAAGCAAAGAGGGAGAGTCGTTTAAGCTAAGTTAAACAAGGGCACTTAGATTTTAAAGGGCCATAATCTTCAAAAAGGGGCGCTTTAAAATCAATTGACAAGACATAAAGGGTAAAGACAGATTAAGAGGAGGAAGGTGTAGTTGTTGGCAGTTAAAGTTGTTGGCAGTTAAGTGACTTATTTTTATGAATGAGCATGTTTAATTGAATGTCATTGATACTTGTTCTGTGAATGCGTCTTTGCTTATGTGCTCATGTCCACGTCTGCAAGTGTGGGCTGTCTGTGTGTATGTGTGTGTTTGCTGGGCAGCGCAGGTGGGCTGGATCAGTATCCAGAACAGCACTAAGCCAGTGATTCAGCCTGCACAGTTTGGGCCAGAATCCAATTAGGACAGCCATCTGGTGACCAATCAGGGCCCTGGCTGTGATGTCACAGCAATAGAGCTCTGGGTTCCATGGGAGCTGGGAGAGGTAAATGCCATGAATCACATTGGATCCCTGTGCTGGTGAGCTTGCTAGTTGGGCCACAGAGCAGACTCATCAGGCCATAGCTATGCAAGCGTCAGCGGATTGGATGATGAGGCGTGAGGGGGCGAACTGTGCCGCTGACCAGGATGCTGGGTCACTGAAACCAGGCTGTTGTGATTTGTGTCCCTGCAAATGTGGGAAGCGTTGTGTTTGTGCTTCTTTACTGACAAGAAGGAATTGTTGGCCTGTACACAAACTCCTTCTTTATTCATGGACAAGCAGTCTAGTACACATATATTTGCTTTTAGTGTATAAACTGTAGATGTCTTTTATCATTTCTGTCTTTGTGTCACTAGATGATGGCAGTGACACCGGAGCCCTCGCATTTAGGGCAAGAGGACAATATGCTGTATCATGGTGTGATTGACAGCTCCATTCATTCTAATGTGATTCATATTTCAAGACTCCCCTCCGTGTGAATGCCCCTATAATTTTAAACAATCTCAAAGAGCACAAGCCAGATCTCTAGCACACAGTGAGTCCCCCTGACCCGTACATACAATGGAAATGTTCCCAGCTCTCACACCTCTTGCTGTTAGCAGACCAGAGGGGTGGTGGATGGCTGGGTGACAGAGAGAAGGAAGTGTCAGGAGAATGGCTGTCACTACCGAAGGGCCCTCTGCAGGGCATCAGAGGGGAATCAAGACAGAGTGACAAGAGAGAGTCTCAGTGAAAGTTGACCTTAAAAAGCTTCATAGTGCCAGATATTGCTGTAACACTTAGGTCTGTGAATATTTAATCAGCCCTTAAGCGAGTTGTAGAATAAAGCAGGTACAGCTCTAGTAGTAATACAGTGCAATACTGTGGCCTATGTCTTAGGCTATAACTAGCAAACTAGCCTACAGTAATAATGCAAATCCCTCAGATGTACAGGATAGAGGAAGGGGGTGGGGGGATGGACTGCTCATCCCTCAGTTGGGATGTACAGTAGCATGTTTAGAAGAAGTGGGTCGGACTGTTGTGATACCTAAAACCAGTTAAATCCACCCTCTTTCCATCTGGTGCTTATCTGATCAGTGGAGCAACGAGCTAGCCCTCTCAGCATGGGATTTCATATCAAACACAGGCCATAAGCCGTATTCAATAGGCATGACAAGGATACACATCAGTGGGAACACGCAATGTATTTGCTGGCCTTGCCTGCATATATAAGGGCAGCAGGGGTGAGACAAGCACAGCGTCTTGACATCAGCACTTACGTAAGTAAACAGGGGAGAGCCCACAAGCCGGACCTCACATATACTTCACACAGAGAGTGTGAGTGCAACAAAAAGAATGAAATTAGGGAAAGAGAAAAAGAAGAGGGAAAGGTGGAGGCAGTCATGCAGAGAGAGACAAATCTGAGAGCCTAGCATGAAGGTGCAGGAGGTGGGAGGTGTGTGAGCTTGTGGGAATGTTTGTGTGTGAGCGTGTGTATACTCTGTATGTGCTTATGCCCGCTCTGCTGCCCTGGTGACTTCAGGTGTTATCTTCTTAGCCTCCAGACGTGACAGTGAGATAATTAAAAATGTTAACACTCACTGGAGCTTGTACTTCTATGAATTCTCAGTTTCTTTCTCTTTCTCTCTCTCATTTGCTTTCTCCTCTCTGTCTTTCATAAACACACACACACGCATGCACACCTACACACTCTCACATTCTATTATCTCCCATAGCCCGTGTTATGAATGACACACTTAAAGCCTGGAATGACTTGGCCATGCAGCAGTGGATCACAATTAACGTCAACGCCAGTATCTGTGGAAATAATTGTCACAGCTCAATTTTGATGTTCTGATGACCTGTTTTTCCTACTTTTAATTCCGAAATACTTATTTCTATTACTACTTTTCTATTACTTATATCTAATATCTATTTGTACGCAGGATTATTCATTTGTTGAGTGCATTTGTTACAAATTCACAAATTCATTAGAATTGTCAGAATCAGTTGTTAATTACAGAATGTTCAAAAAGGAAAGGTGAAAATGGAATGATAGATGTGTAATTAATTAACACTCACTTTTGAATTAATCAGAGTGACTGTAGGATAATAATTATGGATGGTAAAAAGCAGTTGCATTTTATTTCCTTGAATAAGCATAGACAGTAGACATCTATTTTTAAGGCAGTCAACAAACCGAGCCTGGTTTACTGAAGCAGTAGGAGGACACTGTTGAAATGTCTTGGCTCAAGGAAAGGGAGAGAAATACAGACAAAGACATGCTCACTGGAGTGTTTCACATGGAAAAATGAAAATTGACAGAAAGCTGACGGAGAGATGACAACCTTGTTTGTCCTTTACTGGATGATCAACATGTGTTACGCGGATATGGGTCCCCAAGGTGGACATGGGGCGGCTGATACAGAGGGTTCCACGCTCCACTGGAATTCCCCTGCCTTTAAATTAGCATCCTAACTCCGCTTACTCAGCTAGCGGCACAAGCTGTGGAGCAGTGTGTGAACACTGGCGATAATGAAACTGCACACCATCGACATCATTAAAGATAATCTTGGCTCATTTCGTGCTGGGACACATAATCCAAGGAAGATGCCGTAAACAACAGGAAGAGCTCATTTTCAACACCTTCCTACTATCGTCTCACTGGCTTCCACCAGTCTCACTCCTCTCATGCTTGGTTGGGGCGGGGGGTACTATAAGCACTATACATTGGTTTGCCGAAAACAGATCCCAGGTTAAGGCAAAGGCTTGTCTGAAGGCGTCTTCAGCATGTGTCTAATTGAGCGCTGTATAGTTAATTGTTTGTGCGTGGGAGGGGAGAAATCAATCTGTTTTCTCACTGCCGTGACTTCTAGGCCCTGGGGTGAAAGACTGGAGCTGGCAGACACAGACACACATACATGCGCAGCTCTGCCAAAAATCTCCAAACCATGCCTTGCAAGCACAAACTTGCACATGCAGACCCAAACCCTTCCTATACTGGCACACACACACACTCAAACACGCACATGCACACAAACCCCTCAGAGGAAGAGGCTGTGCATGAGGGGTTATTGAGTCAGGGTAAAGTCAGATCCATCTATCGATCGGCTGCTTGCTGAGAGAGGAGTCAGGAACGTGAGATCTGCACAGGTCAGAGGGCCAAGAGACAGAGGGGATAAGAGACAGTAAAAGAGTGAGAACCCTACAGAGCTTACAGCTAGTAGTACTCCCCCCACACCCATCCCTTTGTATGTCGAGCAAGCGTTCTGCTTTGACATGGATATTCAGAGAAGCTCTACTCAGCTTCATTAGAAGAAGATTTCTTCAATTTGTAATTTGGGTCAGTGCCATATGTCAGATCATTGGGAGAGAAAGAGACATACTAACTGCAACTAATTGTTATCCTTATCATTTTATCTTTATCCATTGCTATAGATTATTCTATCATTAATGTATAATATATAATTAATCTACAGTAAACCACCATGTCAATTAACATAAATGCAAATAAGGTACATTTGCATATTTAGCTAATCAGCTCATTTGCATGTGTTTAGTTATCTTTAAGGGTGTTTCAGTTTATGACTGAGTGCTGCTGTCAGTAAATGTCTATTTGCATTTTAATTCTTTATGTTTTCTTCGATGCACCGGTCATCTCCACACAGCAAAAACGGTTGTTCTAGTTTATGCGGAATTTGCAGCAAAAGAGTGTCAACTGAATAATTTACTTTTCCTTTCAATGGGATTAGAGCAACAACTCACATCTGATCTCATCTGAGCCACCAAAGCTCCTTTCCCATTGGCTGACAGCAGCTGGTGGAATGCGTGCAAGCACCCCCTTGATTGGCTCAGAGTTATTTATTTGCACCAAGTCAAAAACTCTTCCATTATTGATGAGAATGAAGCAAACTGGGATCTGATGATGAGATGTGAAAATGGGATGAGAACTGCAGAGGGATGGAGGGAGCATGTGAGTACAAAACAGGGGCGGTGGGGAGTATGGAGGGGCAGAGAGCTGAGGCTGAAGATAGATATGTAGAGGGGGAGGGGTGCTAAGGTGGATTCGTACAAACAGTACTATCCTTCACTTGGAAAGCAGCAGCAGGTGCCATGAGATGTCGGTTGATTCATCTCTCTTTATGCGCTTGGATCACTTTTCTCTACCGAACCTTTTTACCCAAACAAAGGCAGAAGGAGGGAGTGATTCAGAGTGACCAGACGCCCGAGACTCTCGGAACGGAGGGGAAAAAGGTCACATGAAACAAGAGGCTCCATGGAGACCACCGACCAGAACGAAATGTGTCGATGAAATGATGTACTCAGGCCTCCAGGGACAAGAGGAGATGGAGGGAAAAACGAGTACTTGAAAAGCAAGAAAAAGAAAGTGTGGGTAGCAGCAGAGCCGTGTGTGTGTGTGTGTGTGAGTGTGCGCGCACATATGAAGGGGTTTGTCTGGGTGTACATGTCTCAAGGGGTAAACATTACACCATAACACGCATAACTGAAAAACAAGTGTGTGCGGATTGAATGCATGGGAGTGTAGATGTGCTTTTTCTTTGTGTGTACGCTTGCAGACTACGAGCAGTAGTGGGGGGAGGCGGTCGGCACAGACCCTCTGGATCCTCTCCATGCACTAATGGGTGTTCACCTGGTGTGGATCCCGGCATAGCGTTTCCAGCATCGTGCTGTTGGTAATTAACAGAAGCAGGCAGTGGAAAGCAGCACCTGTTACAGCCTGACTGACGGAGGCCCTGAGCTCTGGGCTCTGGGCTGTGTCTCCCACTGTTCCTCTCTAATAATCAGACCACCATCGCCCATCCTTCCTCCAGGATCTCACAGCATGTTTGCATGCACTTGTGTGTTTGTGTGATTACGTGTGTTGTTCAAAACAAGAGAAAAGAGCTAGAGAGACAGAGAGATTATACAATCATTTCAGTAGCAATGGTAGTTCCAAACATACAGTAGCTTGAGGCTCTCTGTGTGCTTCTAGATGTTATTTTTTCAGCAAATGTGCATGCTAGTGTCAAACATTTACCTGTCTGTTTCCCAGACAGCTGAGCAATACACTAATGCAAAGGCTGCTGTGTGATAATTCTTTTGTTGTGCCTGAGACTTGATTTTACCTAGTAAGTGTCAACGGTTTATATTTTCCATTTCTGTTCAGACTTATTTATACACACACTATTAATGTATCTGTCACTGATTTAGTTGTTTTAAATAGCAGATAGAGATACATAAATGAGGGGGTTTCAGCATTAAGTTGAGATTTAACTGAATAAGACCACTGCATGCTTATGTTTGCGTGGACATACATGTGTGTACGTAGGCTTTTATCTCTCCTGTTGTTCCTGAGTAGATATGAAGGTAGACAGTGGGACGAAGCAAGAGAGGATGTGAGTGACAGCCATGTTTTAGAATTGGGGCATGTCAGCCAGGCCTGCTGTGTCAGAATCTCCTGATGCCCACTCTGCCCATGCTAGAGCTGGATAACCTTGGCAGGCAGATTGGGGTCACTACTATCAAATTAGATACATCACACACACACACACACACACACACACACACACACACACACACACACACACACACACACACACACACACACACACACACACACACACACATCGTTGCACATCACAGGTCACTCCGACATGTGCATTTGGTCCTACTCGCTGTGTGAAAATTCACTTAAGTTAGAGTTTGGTTGAATTGCTAAAGTTTCCCTAAATTGGAAATGCCCAGCTTTCACAATGAGATAATGCACTGGGATGATAAAAATCCAGATACACTTATCTGAGGTTTAATTAATGTGCGCTCACATTACAGGCCAGAAAGATACGCTGAGCTGGTCATAACGCAAACTGCTCTGTGCCTGTGTGGGCCATTTACATGCTAGTGTGACTCTCTGACATTACGAGTATTGCTAATAAACAGCACTCTTAAGCTATCTTGTCAGAAATCCAAATCCTGAAAACAAACGTGACCCTGAAAAAATATGACTCTAGCTCACCCAGTAAGAGCGTTCACCCTATGTTGGCTGAATCCTGCAGCGGCGTGGGTTCGGATCCGGTCTGCTGCCATTTTCTGCATGTCGTCCCCTGTCTCTTTACCCCTTTCATGTCTATCCGCTGTCACCTCAAAATAAAGGGAAAAGCCCCCTCAAAAAAATAATAAAGTTGCTCTTTATCCACTGTCGGAACCTGAGCATTCTTACAAACCCTGAATGCACCACAGCACAATAACAATGTCAGATTCATGTTCAACAAGCAGCCTGAGGCACACTTTTTAAACCAAATGCATTGAAAGGAATGAATTATGTTAAAACTTAATATTAAGTAAAGAGGAGGAAACCATTCATTTGGGCAAGTTAGATACAAAACACAATATGAGTACATTACACTCAGACATTGCAACTACTCGGCTCACCTCACAATTACATCGCCTCATACACTTCACCCTTAATTAGATACAAATAGTTAGATAAAAGTAGTTATTGTCAGCAACAATGAAGCAAAGAACCATCAATTTGTTTGAACTGTCCTAACCTAAAGTGTATACGTCTTAGTTTGTTTTTTAGTCTGTCGGACTTGAGTCAAACTAGCTTCACTGAAACCAAACCTTCACCTGTTTAGAGAGCAGATCTCTGAAGTGGCAAGTTGAAGATGTGACAGAATAATTAGTTGATGATGCCACTGACACAAAAGATGGATACTTTCATTGTATGGGTCTCAGCAATGAGATGAAAAGAATGTCAACCTATTTTTAAATGTCACTGTCTCTTTTTGTTCTGAATCCCTGCTCTACTTTGTGCCACAGATCTAAACTGGGTCAACATCACATGTGGCGCCCCGATGGGCTCTTCTGTGTGTGTACATGTGTGAGTGTGTGCATGTTGGTGAACATGTATGTGACTGCTTCAAGACATGATCATGTGCATGTTACCATACACTGATATCAACACTTCCTGTAAGAGTGGGTGTCTACAGTTTGCCTTGAGTGAGTGACTATAGTAGCTAAACAATTACAAATGAGTTTTTTCCACACATTATAATTGTCTATTATCCCCAATTAGGAGTGAGCATGCATTACTGCACTGCACATTGTTTAAGTCTGTTTCTTTGCTTGTTATTAGAGAGAGCTGTGGATGGGCGGGAGTGTAAAAGGTTTGTGTGTATGTGGATGTATGCAAAGGTTTCATGTGTTTGTCTGTGTGGTGTTCATCTGTAGTGTGTTTGATCGTAGCGTATGCTTGGCTATGATGTACCGTAGCGCAACAGTGAGGCGGGCCTTGCCCTGCTGGAGCTTTCAGATTAATAGACACTGATAATAACACACACACAACTCACAGCGCTTCTGTCCTTAATGAAGATGGATCTAGCCGGGGCTGGCGGTGCACAGGCACTTGGGGTGGCAGCCTGCCAGTCACAGCCAAGTGACATCTGGGAACAGCTCAATGCAAAGGGCGGGAGGGAGCAAGATTCACCAGAGAGGACAATTTCATTACATTATCATGTTATATCATAATCCATTGTTGGTGGCTCATAAGATTAATGTCAGGGCCGGCAGTTATCACTCTTGTTGTGTAGACTTAATGGTCACAGTGAATTATTCATTTCCTCCTATTGATTTGCGACGCAACTCATGCTGACAAAGTTGACAGCGCAGGTTGAGTGATATGGAGTATATCTAATTTGACTGGGAGGTTGGGACGCAAGGGAAAAGAAATGGAGGAGAAAGTGTGAGAGGAAAAAGTCAAAAGCCAGAAACAAGATGAAGTTATGTCTCAGTGCAGACAGATGTGGCACTAATTGTGCTGCTCAACTTTCTTTCTTCTAGGTGTTAAAAATAGATTTCTTAACATTGACAAAAATTGACATCTCATCTTTGTCATGGCCAAATTGCAATTTTCAGACTGAATTGATGTATTATCTTTCCACTGGTTGGTGATTGGTTAAGAGATGGCTGACAAATTGGGTCAGAGGTTCCATCCCTGTAAGATATTAGAGCCCATTAGAGCGGGGCAGCAGCCAGTGTTTGTGTTAGAAGACAGGTGGGTGCTGAGGTCACTTCCTCTGGCAGCTGTGGCGGGCATCACAGGGCAAGCATTGATGGGTGGTGGCATTGCCTCCTGTTGCATCAGTAATAATAAACAGTGACAAGCTCTCCGCCGCCGCTATAAATCACAGGACACACTGGAGAAACTGAAGACCAGGCTGGGGAGCACGTTCTCTCTCCTGCGTTGTGTCATTGCTGACAAACAAACTGACTTGTTGGCTGGCTGGCTTGGGGCAGACTATCTCTATCACTCATTCACAGATGAAGCCCTGTTAACACACACAGTCAACCCCTTTCAGATACTTGTGCACTCTGATTAGCATTTACAACTGTCACTCAGAAATATTGGACTCTTACTAGCTGCTTTATAGGCTTTTCTTTTGTAGAACTACTACTGTTTCGGAAACATACTGCTTAAAGTGTAGACTCTAGAGATGAGGAGGTGTGTAGGTTGGGCTTTGTGGAGAGCTGCAGCCGAGGGCGGATGCTGAAGCAGGAAAAAGTGATACAGGGGTGTCTATTGAATAAAGTGAGAGGGGCTCCCTCTTTCTCCCCCCTTCCCTTTGCCTTTACCTCTTTGACAGCCACACTAGCCCTGTTTGATATCCCTCCGCTGTGTTCTGCAGCTCTGCAGATTCCCTTGTCTCATTTGCATTCCCTTATAGCACACTTCCATTAAAGTCTCTCCCTGTTTTTTTGTCTCTTCCACTTTCCTTCTGTTTCTTCAAATAGGTCTTTTTTTTTCCCTGGGTTGCTGTTTTGGAAGGAGCCTTATTCCCTGTTGACTACACAGCCTATCCCCACTCTTCCTGAGTCAGTAATCAAACACATTGGCCCTAATACACAGGCCATTACAAGAGCTCTGATGTTCCATCTGCACACAGCCGGCACAATGGTGTCATTATATAAACAGCCCTGCTGCTGCAGCCAGCAAGATACTACCACACCACAGCTCCAGCCTTAACTGACCTACCCCAGTAAATGGAGAAGTGTTGGGATGATCTGACCTGAATGTGCTTGTGTAGTCGCTGCTATCTTAACAAAATTATCCATCCTGAATGAACGCTCTAGTGTTAACATTACAGTTCTCTATGACCAAGACCGTGTGGGCTGTTGAGCATCAATGCAAATGTAATAGAATCAGGTTGTTGTGAGGGAATAATATCTAATGCTATTATGTTGTCTTTGCTAGTGATAGCCTCACCAAAAAGGATTAGGGAGATTAGTGATAGGCCCAACTGGAAGATAACAATGAAGGGGGTGGGAGGATGGCGCTTTATACAAGCTGGTATAATTTTTTTGCAGTGACATTGATTTGATCTTGTTTTGGCATCTGTTGTGTACAGAGGTGGGATTGTACAAGTCATAGAGAATTGTATTATTTCTCCAGTTAAGATTTTAGGACATTAAATACTAAAAGGAATATTCCTGTTTAAATTCAATAGATAATGGTGTCAGATTGTGCCAGCCATTACCCTTGATGTCACTTTCAGCACAGTGATTGAAGCAAACTCTTTCTCATAATTAGAGTTATCTGATTCCATGCACACTGTTAATAGGGGCTTTTGAGACACACACAAACACACACATGCGCACACACACACACACACACACACATGTGCACACACACACACACACACACACACACACACACACACACACACACACACACACTGCAAGTAGAAGTGTGTCCAAATCATCACTTTGGCTAATTTGAATAATCATTGAATTAAATTCGACTGTCATACCTCAGCATCGTGGAAGGCAGGTTTGACAGTAAAAACACAGCCTCCCACTCAGCAAAGCTCGATCACAGATGGTGATGGTAATGATATTTCATGGTATGTCTGTTACGTTTCAAAAGGAAAAGTAGGATAATTATATTCACTTTGGCGAGTGATTAGTTTTATGGAGGTGAAGAAGTAATTAATGAATTTTATCTCATCCCCATTTATTGTTACACTTCCTTGTATTGCTCCCTCTTGCCTAACAAAAGAGAGTACAAAAGAGTATCGAGTGTGACAAAGCTTCAGCACCGATGAGTCAGAGGGAGAATTACTTAGAGGCCCCCAGGCGAAGCATACGTTTTTGTCGTTCTCTGCAGTCTCATCAAACCCTAATACTACATGGCTAGCCTTCACTGAGTCTAGTGACACCTTCCTCTGAAATAAAGTGCCTGTCTCAGGCCAAATTCCCAACAGTACTTGTAAAAAAAGTACTTGTTTTTGATTTATTCCAGTGGATGTTGGAAGTTTATTTGAACTGAATTTGTACTTGATTACAAATATTTAATGCAGCTGTTTGCATCACTTTCTGATTTGTAAGTGAGATGTGATTGCCATTCAGTTTTGCACGCTCGACTGTGTCAGTTGCTAGGAAGCAATAATTTCCTTCATAGCGGGAGCTTTGCCACTGAACCAACTATTTGTTGTTGAAGCATCTGAGGCATAAACATCAGTCCTAATAGCATGGGAAATGCTGGTGCTTCATCTTAGGATGCAAAGACTTTTCTTTGCATGAAGCAAAAGACCGTCAGAAGTTATGTCAAATTTTTAAATCAATCATGAGTGTTTTCCTATCCAAATACATTTGTGTGTTTGCATTTTCCCGCTCCCCACTTTGCTTCCGATTGCCCTGCATGATTTTCACTTGTATATACAACATACCTCATCATCAAATATATTGAAATGTTAATTTAGAACTTTGTGCGCAAGTATCTTTTGAAGGCTCTCAGTAGAATATTTACTTTTAAAGCTGCAGTTTTAGTCCAATTAGCAGTGTGGATCTGTAGCCTTCTGACCACAGGCTGCCCAGTCACAGATGCACTGAGTCGACTCACTCTTATCATACTTGGGGCTTGGGGGAGGAGGGGGGTAAACAGCCTAAAGCGGAGAGTTGCACCAGCTTTTCTAATTTGCAGCAAAAACTGTCTACTTAAACTCTTTTTTTCTCCCTCCTTTGGATTCTGGTTGGGTAATCTTTCTAAATGCCTCTTTCTTCTTTACAGAAATGATTTGCGTGATGGGGTAAACATGAATGGTTTTCGTGACAGACACACACAGCCTTTACCAGTAGCCCTTGTGACTTGTGACACCCTGTTCTCAATGAGCAAGTCTGCTCAAGCAAACGGATCCTAATGATCATGGTGATTATCGTAATGATCCAATAGAAGTGGATAATGAGGTTATTTGCTTTGGATCAAGGCAGCCTGTAAATTAATAGCTGATGAAACAGAGGGTAGCATCCCAAACAAGATCACCAAACTGTGCACTTAAGTGTAACTCCGCCAACGCGTCGTTTAGACAGCCGCATGTCTTTGTGTTGATACAACTGACATGTCATTTGCCCTGCCTCCCACTTTCTCTTTTGCTCGCCTTCCTCACCTTTCCACCAGTGCAGGAAAATTGCTGTCCATTCTCTCATTTTGTGGGCTCTAGTCTTATAGGGATATGATGTTCCGCTCTATTAGAAGAGAAACAGTGATGATAATAATGGTGGATGTGATCAGTGCAAAAGGTCAGCCTCTGGCCTCGGGCATATAACATCCTCCATGTAGGGAGAGCACAGAGGGTGAAGACACCCATCTCACACCCTCCACAAACTCCTAACCTTCCTCCACCCAGAGGCACACTGACTCATAGACACTGGCAGAAGAAATGCATTCTCATTTGGCATTTCTTACTACTCCTTTGCTATTCTCACTTAGCTATTTTCAGCAGTTTCTCTTCCTTGTTGTTCCTTTGTTCTGTAATTCCTTTGTTTCTTCTTTTCATTCATTTTAGCTAACACTATATCCTTCTTTTCTCTATTCCTTCTGTTCTCCCTTCCTACCACATTGAAACAGAATGTTGTGTAATCTTAGCTTTCTTTTTGTCACAAAATAAAATCAATTTATCCACCCTGCACTTTTCTCTCCCACCCTCCCACCCTTCCTCAATCCCCAACCTGCCTTCCCTCCCTCCCTGCTCCCTTTCTCTGGCCCACCTCATCTTTTGAGACCACAGGAGAGCTTTTGTTGAAATGTACAGACAGAAGCACAGTCAAAAGAAACAAGCGGAAAGACAGATTTTTCTTATTAAAACCACAAAAGCTGGAGAAAAAAAAACGACGGCCTGTCACTGCACAGGAGGGGATCAGTTTTTGACCATTAATATTACAGCCAGATTGGGGGTGGGGGAAGACAGGCTGTAAGAGAGAGCAGTGCCTCCAAGACTTCTACAGTACCACATCACATGTCTATTGCTATTTGTTTACTGCTTTTCTATTCTTTCTTTATCTCTCCTGCCCTCCCTCTGAGCGTGTCCTTTTCTCTCAGCTTCCGGTCATAGAGCGTGGTTGCAAACAAACTCAAAATAAGGCACAGGCTGCACTAGTGCAGAGGTTGTGTGTGTGTGCTCTTTGCCCTCCCCTTCTCTCTCACTCTACGACATCCAACATACTAATCCACACAGCGACACCCTGGCAGGTTGGTGGCTGCGGGCCGGGCGTTGCCACTGGGGAGGAGGGTAAATATCAGAGAAGGTCAGGAAGAGGAGGGGCTGGAGAGGTGGAGGGGAAGCCAAATCAGTGATGATGAAGAGAGGGGGTGAAGCCACCCAGTCACTCAGTACCTGCCATATTGGCTGCCAGGAGAAGAGAGCTTGGCCATGCCTGCATGTTGACGTTTGTGCTGTTGAGCAAACACAAAAGATTACAAATATGCATTGACTTTTTGTCACTTTTTATAAATAAGTGTCTAACTTAATGTATGTCTGATGTAAAGTTTAAATTAATATTAGTGTTATTTTACTACTTATTGTCCCGATTATTTACTTAGAATTTTCCTTTAAATATTTTCAGAGTAAGATTTAAATGATCTGTGCTTTATCCAGCATCTGTAAACCTTACCAGACTTTATGAATGAAACAAATGTGCATAATTTGTGTGTGTGTGTGTGTGTGTGTGTGTGTGTGTGTGTGTGTGTAAAAACTACACATTTGCTAACATTGGAAATTTGTTGTCACTGAAAAGATCTCTTGGCTTGTCAACCTAACTCAATTTGTAGAGTTTGAGCTGCTACTACTCGTAGGTTAGCTGAAAATGCTAGGGCTGTGTGCATGAGAAAGAGAGTGCATGCATGCTTAATCTATTATAGTATGCCCTCCTACAGTATAAGTTGTTAGGATCAATTCAATAAAAGGTATAGAGGGTTGGCGAGATCAAAGAAAATCTTCTAAACCCCCTTCCAAAAAAAGAAATTGCACCCACAAACACACAGATACAGACAGACGCAGTCCAATCTGTCTGTTTCATCAGCAAGCTCAGCAGGAGGAGTATTAGCTCTAACAATACCGTCTCTACTGTTTTCTGTCTTCCAGCCCCTGCAGGGGTAGAGCAGTTTCTACTGTCAAAAAATCAGAGCTAAAGTTCCAGATTATGATTTATTTCATTAGGAAATGAGATGTGTGAGCCCTACGGCACTGCTGACTGAGTCACTGCTTTTCACCGTCTCGCTTTGTGTGCATGCCCGTACGCAAAGACACACACACACACACACACACACACACACACACACACACACACACACACACACACACACACACACACACACACACATAAAAAAACATGTATTTTTTTGTTGTTGAATACAGCCCCATTAACAGCCCCAAAACATATGTAGCATGTCTGATTCAATCAAGCGTTCAAACACTGGAGTGATGAGCTGATAGTGGTAACAGCTGTTGCCATGCCATCCTGCACAAAATGGCCTCAGATCTCCCTGTCTTATCGTTATACCTGACCACCACAGGGGGAGCCTCTGCTATACTGAGAGGAGTAAGAATGCAAAACAGTACATTAGAATAATTCCTCTTTATGGACATACAGTTACATACAACTGTTTATGAGGCACTTACATCTGTTTATGAGGCACTAACCTCTCTAATATTTCTATCTCTTTTTTTCTGCAGGATCACCTACGCATTAGCACCACCCTTTGCCCTGCCCCCTGGTCAGCCTCCAACATGGCTCTAGCAGTCTGGATCATCTTCACCTGTGCTGTTGCTTTCAGCAATGTTGCTCCATCCTCACCAGGTGTGTAATAAATATTACAAATGTTGTGGTATTTTGTCACATTACATTACAAGTAATGTTGTTGTTATTAAACAATAGGTATCATTGTGTATTGCTTAACTAAGCCAGCTTGTAATAAGCACATTAGCTACTGCTGGGTTGGCTGGCTGTAACTGACCTGACCAGGTTATTTCAAATGAGGATGTAATATTTATATGTCAGCTACGTGATGGAGGTTGTAAGTATATTGACTTGCTGACCGGGCTAGAAATGCTGCACTTGATTAACCAAACTGTCTACAGGAGACGGAGAGAGATTGTGAGCAAGGTAGATTGTGTATGTGTGAGTGTCAATAACATTTCGTGTCATCTCAATGTTAGTTGAAGCGTGGCAAGAATATAAGGGGGAATCCGTGCATGTAATGGTGCCATATGTGTGACCTCTTTGAATGTGCCATGTACCATAAGATATTTCATTTTGTGTTTGTGTGTTTGTGTGTGTGTTAGCTGTTGTATGTCTAGCAGCAGGTGACCTGGTTGGGCTGAAGTGATGCTGGAGGGGTGTGTGTTGTTTGTGTGTGTGTGTGTGTGTGTGTGTGTGTGTGTGTGTGTGTGTGTGTGTGTGTGTGTGTGTGTGTGTGTGTGTGTGTGTGTGTGTGTGTGTGATAGAGCAAGGATTGCAGGGAGAGAAGGAGGGCAAAGGAGGGGCTGTTGGGTGTCCTGCTAGTGGCCTGCCACACAGACAGCAGCACACCATCTGCTGTATGCACTCAGTCAGCTATGTGCCAACGAGCCGCTGGGTGATGGACAGCTAGGATGAGCAGGGGGAGGAGCATTAGGTAGAGACACTGTAGCCACAGGGCGGGGCTAGTGATGAAGCAGGAGGAGACGAAGAAACTGAGGGAAGGAGGTTAAAATTAATTAATGTGATTGTGTATGCTTGTGTCAGCATTGGTTTTTTAGCTTTCCTTCTGTGTACTGTAAGCTCTGATTGGCCAGGTGCAGATCTAATTTAAGTAGGTGCTGTTTTTTTCCGTCTTAATTTGGCTGCTTTTGTAACGCTGTGTTCCACCGGGCACATTTTGCCTCTGGCGCTGTGTTGCTTTGTGTTTGTGTGTGGGTGTGCACATTTGCGTGAAAATAATTCAACTATTTGTGTGACTTGGCACTTGGGGGGTATTAATAATGCATTAATAATCAATTGACTGTTATCTGTATTCAGCCCCAACGTACAGACGCAACATTTGGTTTGGTGAAATTAGGAAAATCTTTTTAATAATAATAATAATAATAATAATAATAATAATAATACATTTAATTTATAATGCACTTTTCATCGGAGATCTCAAAGTGCTACATGTTAGAAACAAAAAAGATAAGCAGTTTAAAATACAATTGTGATACAAAACAATGATTTCTAATCGAATCAGGCAAAAAGGCATGCACGTAGACAAATGCGTATGCACACCCACACCTCTTTGGTGCTCATCATTTTGGCAGCTGAATTTTGGCTGAAATGTATTCTATTTATTCTACTGTAGTGTGACCAGAGGAGCAGGAGAGAATAGAAAAAAAGCGCAAGGGAGGGAGAATTTAAAGGAAGAGGGCAGGGTTTTGATGTGACGAGAATTGCTGAAATCACTCTCAGGCTAATCAGAGCTCAATTGGAAACCTGCAGGATCATCACACATGGCTTCACAGTCTAATGTGTACCCCTGCTCCTCCTCGGTGTCCTGACTAATCTGCCATGCTTTAACCTCACTCTACTCCTGGCTGCACATTCTAATATTTACCCCTAACACTCACACATTTGTTACTACCTCGTTAATGCAAATGTTCCTAACCAGCATGAGCTTTGCACACTTACTTCTTCACTGCTCTGTCCCAAAAACCTCTCTCACCTGCCCTATTATCTTGTTAATTCACTATGCAAGTCTCCATTTATTTTTTAAATGCAGTGGCTGTGTGAAATTTTCATCTGTGAATGCAAGCTCATACTAACCTAGGTAAATAAAGTAATGTTCCAACTTCCTAGCGGCATATACCAAGCCCCTCCGCCCGCCTGGCCTGGCAGGCTCCATGACAGACGGACATGAATACCCTGACAAACAGAATGTCCCGCTGATTCCAAAGAATGCTCGAGACTGTACAACCCTTCCTATGCAGCGTTGTTGTTCTGAAAGCCCATTAGGTTTGCCTAATGTGGAATGCATTGCAGGCAGCTGCGCCGAACGTGATGAAGCCCTGACACGGAACTTTCATTTAGCATGGTGCAAGCATCAATGTGTGCATGTGAGTATGTGTGGCTTTTGATGTGCACCAGTGTTGGAAGCCAGATCATTATAAGGATACCTGCGACTTTTCAGTCTATAATGCATGTGAGTTGTGTTAATATGCAAGCATGTACACACACTGTATGTGTGTGTAGAGTATGTCCATGAGTCTAGAATGTGTAAGTGCAAGAGTCTGTGTGTTTTTGTGTTTGCGTGAGTGTGTTCACATGTCAGATTGGTGTGTGTGTGTGTGTGTGTGTGTGTGTGTGTGTGTGTGTGTGTGTGTGTGTGTGTGTGTGTGTGTGTGAGCATTTGTGTATGAGAATGTGTGTGCCACTTGTATCAGGACACCAGCGCCAGCTGACTGGTGGAATCTGTTCTCATCTCCCCTGCATTTAAGCCTTTGCTCTCAGATCAGTCGCGTGGAAAGGCCCCTGGTCCTTTAGTGCACACGCAGACATTTTTATCTGTCTTCCCCTCCTCTCCCCGGCTTTTTTTCTGTGCCTTTTCCCCTGAACGGTAGTTGTTATTTAAGGATGGGGGACTAGCTGTTTTTACACATCTTCTCAACAAAGTGCTTTAGTCTCTCGACTATTCCTGGATGGTGACAGTGTCTGAATGGGGACTGATCTCAATGCAGTATTTTGCTTTCCATAATGCAGAGGTGGGTAGTTATTTTTCGTGGAGGGCCACATGAAGAATTCACTATGCCTTTCCAAGCCAGATGCTTTTTTTATGACTGACCTGACAGTTATTTCCGGTCTAATGCTGCATTTCCACTGCATGGTACTGCATGGCTCTACTCAACTCAACTTTTTGCTTTTTTCATTAGCAAAAGTTGTGGATAGTACCTGGTACCTGGTACTTTTCTTTGCTGCCGCCTCGGTCGAGGTTCCAAGCGAGCTGAACCGATATTGGAAAGTGGAGTTAAAACACTGAGGACCACAGATTGGTCAAAGAGAACAGTCACTAGACACGGGACATCCTGCACAAAGCCACCATTTAAAAAAAGCCAAGCTACTTAATTAGTTTTATTTACTCACCCTAAATAAATAAATAAAAGGCAGGCCACAAAACTATGCCATACACTACGCTATTACATATTACAATTGACGTGCAGACATCGTTGCCAATGAAACAATCCAGCAGTTTTATGCAGCATCGCTATGGCGATAAGTTCAAAATCCCGTCTACACTGAGGGGGAAAATGAGTGGAAAATGAAATAGAGAAAAGCACCTGTTACCATAGTTGAGTCGAGCTATGCAGTGGAAATGAGGCAATAGTGTTGCTCGACCCTAGTAAAGATCATAAGAAAATACTTGATTTGAAAGCACATCCAAAATTACATTTTTGCACAGAGAGTGTAGACTTTCAGTCCCACAATACAATAATATTAAAATGATATTTTCAAAACTGCAACCTACTCACTAATTCATAAGAATTGATTCTCTGACAGGCTTGTAGCAATAATATCTCGAGAGGAGGCAATAAAGCAGTAGTGCCACTAACCTTGCTATGTGCACTTGGCTTCTTGTTATAATTTGCTGAACAGCATATTGCTTTAATGTGTGTTGTGTAAACTCTAAGCTCTACACTTGTGTACCTATCAGATAGGTCTGAAGAACTGAGCATATTTCAGGCAGAGCACTGAAGTTGTGTATGGTATTAGCTAAACCCTCCTCCAAAGCGCGCCGAAGGAGGGTCTGGCTACTCCACATAGTATTCGGGGATGGGAGGAAAACGTGCTGTGGTTTAATGGCATTTCTTTAAACCAATCAGAATCGTCATGGGCGGTGCTAAACTCCGCACAGAGCTGCTGCAAAATAGTTGTGCGAGGGAAAACTCAGATTGGACAGATAGTCTAGCTAGCTGTCTCAATTTACCATGCAGAGATCTGAGGATCAGTCAACAATAGTCCTCATAAATCTACCAAATTTAAAATTCCAACACAAAGAAAGCGGAAGGAAACGGAAAATACAGTACATGCATTCGGTGGAATTTCCTGCAGCACCAGAGCAATCACGGAAGTGGAACGCAAAGGATATATAAAAAATAAAATAAAAAAGAAACTCGGTACTGGCTGATCAGAATCAGGTGACACTAAAATAACCAATTAGATTCAAACAAGTCAATGAGGGTCACACTTTTCTCAATGCTCCTAGGTGCTGCACCTGCTGCTGTTAAGGTTGTGCTGAATTCTTTATTTTATGTATCATATATTGAATTCATTTGGGAAGTGTCCTTAGAGGTATTTTTTCACTAGATACGTTTTCCTTTGACATAACTTTTAGTTTCAGAATCATAGATGGACAGATGACTTACGTTGGTTCAAATTCAGAACAGACAACTTGCATTTTCAAGTTACTAATACAGTAGCTTTGTGTTTTATAGACAGAGTCCATCAGAACTGGCTACTGTATGTATGTGTTTACAGAGACAAGTAAATGCTCTCAATGTGTCTCAAAATTACCTTTTTAAATGTGTTTTACCATGGTTTTTTCTCTGCCATAAATATGAAATCCACAGGCTTCACCGATACTAAATGCCAATCTAGCAGCTTGTGAATATTGCTGCGTATCATCTGGATTTTACAATAAAGAACTGCTGTAAAGCCTTTTTTTCCAGTTTCTCTCTCTTCGCCTCTCGTGTGTTTTCAGGCTTTTGTTGCCTCCTAATTTTACTAGGAGCAGTCTGTTTTTTTCACTTCTCTCACTCCTAACACTCGCCGCTCATTTTCCTCCAATCTCTCTGATTTCTCTCCCCTAACACCTCAGATATTTCTCCCTCTCTTCCTGCGTCGTGATCTCCTTCCCTTAAACGCCCGTCTTTTTGCTAGACTTCCCTCTTTCTATTCCTATTCCCTCTACTGCTATCATTTTCCTTCTCTCTTCCTTACAGCCTCCCCACCTTCTCTTTTACCTTGTTCCTCTTCTGCCCATCGCCTTACAACACGTCTATCCAGCCTTCCTCCTCAATTATCACCCCCCTGGCTCTTTTTTCCTTTCCTTACCCTCTGCCTAAAGTCTGTTAACAGGGCACATCTCTAGTTGTTTCCATCCTTTTCTTTTCCGTTCACTCTCTTTTGCCTCTTTCTGTCTTACTCTCGTTTGCTACCTCCTCTGCTCCCTCCCCGGTGCTGGGGGTTGCTGTGCTCTTCAAAGCCCTTGGCTGAGAGCAGTAGATCACAGAGAGGCCTGTGTGAGTGAAAGGTTAATGGATGGCCTTTGAACATATATTGGTAGTCGGGGTGGGCGGGAGAAGGAGGGAGAGGCCGGCGCGGAGTGGCGGTGTGTTCTTTTAAACCTCCCTTTGAAGATGACGCACACTGCTCTCATGTGTCTGCGCCTGTATACGGGCTGTGCTTTTCTGTTTATTCATTCGTTCACAGTGTTAGTGTACGTGTGTTTGTGCATGTGTGTGTGCCCATTTTGTTTGTGTGTTTGTGTTTGCTTGTAGTTGTGTGCGTCAGTGTATGTTAGTATGTGTACATTGATTTGTGTACCGCAAACAAGCTCCTACATAAAGGATTGGGGACTGTGTTCCTGTTTGTGCAGTCGTGTGATAGCTGCCTCTTTTCTCTCAGGGCCTAGCTGCATAACTTTGAGGCTTTGTAGCCATGAAGGACTGTGTGTGTGTGTGTGTGTGTGTGTGTGTGTGTGTGTGTGTGTGTGTGTGTGTGTGTGTGCGCGAGCGTGCGTGTGTTAAAGCATGTCATGAGCTCGAGAATGTTTGCATTTGCTTCTCGTGTGTTTTGGGACTGCAGATTGATAATTACCAGCAGCAGCTTACGGCTGGCAGCCAAGGGGCAGGGAGTGTACAGAGGGGAAGAGAAAGAAACACTGGAGGAGGGATGGATGAGTGGAAAGGCTGGTAACACTGTGAGAGGGGGTGAAGGAGGAGAAAAGGATGTGAAGGAAAGAGGGGAAAACTGGAGGCAAAGGGTCAGGACAAGAGGGGGGAATGGAGACATGGAGAGAACGAGGGGAGGGTGAAGAAGACAGGTGGGGAGGGTGAATGAGAGAGTTTCCGGGTGAATGAAATTGGATGAGGGATCGAGGGATGATGCTGAGGTGAAAAAGAAAGAGGAGGAAACATGCAGTATTTGCGTGCACACTGCATGTGAACAAGATAGCATACAAGGATAGGAGAGATTCAGTAGATTGAAATGCAATTTTAATTCACAGATTTAAAAATTCAAGGTACCCGAGCACCTGAAATGCTGCACACAGTGGATACCTACTTACAAACAGATCGATCAGCTAATAAACATGCACAGAAAAAAAAATCACACAGGCACACACACTGTCAACAAGTCCAAGCCTTTGGCTTCGCGTAAAAGGAGGTTAATTAAGTGTCTAATGCAGCGGCAGGGATGGGCTTTGACACTTATCTTTCCTAACTGGTCTCTGGATGCGACTTGCAACTCTTCTAAATGCACACACACATCTTTCTGACAGCAGGCCTTGCATGGTACTCACTCAGCTCAGCCCCCACTCTCCTTCACACATTATTTCTCACACGCCCTCCTTTTTCGTATCACTTTCTTCTCTTCAGTCTCTCACCACCTTCCTAACTTTTCTCTCTCTGCTTCTCTCTCTCGGCTCTATTTTCCCTACATCCCTGTGGCTGTTTCCCTGCATCACCTGCAGTTTTACTCAACCACAATGTTTATATGAATCTAGGTCTGACTCACTGTCTGCTGTCCTGCCTCTTGTGATATGTGCTGGGAACAGAGAACAGAATGGAGTTGTGTTGGGCCTGTAGCACAGCTCCCATCCCTGGGGAGATGAGGGGGAATATTTTACACCGGGTGAATCTCCTACTTTTTTAGGCAGGCTGATTTTTATTTCGGGCTATGCTGTTTCCCCCCACTGAGGCGCTTTTATTGCATAATTAGGCGCCAGGGCCAGCAATGAAGTGGTTTGACAGTATGAGCACGTCCCGTCTCGCCTCCTTCCTCAAGTTTGTGTGTGTGTTGCTCTGTCTCAGTGGCTTTTTAACCGCTTGTCTTAATCTCTCTGCTATGCCTGCTAGTTCCCCCGACAGCAAAGTTTATCAACACACACACAGTTCTTGAGGTTGAGGGTGGATGGAGTTTAGGGCTTGTGTGTGTTTGCCTGCAATACTTTTGTGCATCATTGCAAATGCATGAGTATGGGTTGCATTAGGGTGTGTGTATCCCATTTCCAATGGGGCCATGTTAAATTCTCTTATGAATGATGTAATGTTATGGGCTGTACTGTAATTCAGTTCAGTTAGAGGACTTGGCTGCTGAGCTGTCTGTGCTGAGTGGAACAGAACAATAGGAGGTCCTCTCTCCCACAAATCTTTCTGCCTCACTCCTCTTATGTCAGTGACCTTGCCTCTGCAAAGAACGGTCGTCATGTTCATCTTATGCCAGCATCTAGGTTGATGGTTTCTGTCTTTTTCTATTGTTACCCTGTCTAATTTTCTCTGCCGTTCCATTTCTCCTTCCCTGTGTGTTGGCTTTACTCAGCTCCATCACAGTGAATGTGTGTCATTTTGGCGCTGCTTTGTGTTCTGACCTTATAGCACTACCGGTGACTCCCCATACAGTCGCTCCTCATCTCCTCTCCTCTGTCTCCTTCGCCTGTAGGAGACAGGTGGAGGAGTCAGAGGAAGTAAGATAGCATCCCAGCTTTTAGGCCAGTGTTACCATCCACAAACACACACACACACACACACACACACACACACACTGCCCCACAGGCTCAAACAGCCCCCACCCCACCCTCATGTTAGGCCTTTAGGTTTGTCTCAGGATGTCACTTTGTCACAACTCCTCAGCTTGAAGGCTGCCTAGATGTGACAGTTCTGGCCGCATCGCCTCAGCTTGTCTGTGGTGACAGGCCATGCTCCAGCGAGTCATTACGCTAACTCGCTGTGCTAAATGAGTCGCTAAGATACAGCTCTAAGCTGATAAAGTACTGGAGAAATTGGTCGGGATTATTCTGTGCTAGAGAGGGATTCCCGTCACTGAGACCTCTCAGTTCTGTCCAATGACTGTAACATTACTTCTTCTTCTTTTCCACCTTTACTAAAGAACTAACTTGAAACTCATAATGGAGTTAGCTTGTTTGGCCAGAGCTGAATTCGATGGCATATGTAGATTTATGCAGTATACTTTAATATTCCACTGCTATGTCTGGGAAAAAAAAAAGAGGATACTCATCTATTAGCCTTAATGCCATTTAAAGTTGATTTTAGGGACAGTGATATAACAAGAATCCCATCTCATCAGAAGCATGCCCAGGTCTCAACTACTGCTTGTTGAGAATGTTCTCTGGCACTTTGCTTCAGTGCTATGCTAATGAGTAACATTAGGAAATGACTGCTGGAACAGACAGTGGGGCTAGGGGCTGATCACATGTCGGCCCCCGAAAGACAGTCAGCCATCCAGCTAACAAGTAAGCCTTAGGGCCACAAAGCTCCACAAGTATAATATATTATTGTGATTCCATTGCAAAGTTCCTATCACAGTCCCTGGCTACCTGCAAGGCCAAACCTTCTCACACAATTATTTTTGAGAAAGCACGCTATACAATGTCTGTGATAACACAGTCCAAGGTCAAATTGCCAAAGATGTTGAAATCAAAGTGCTTTCATGCTTGAAAGCACACTGCTGATGATAGAACGTTTTTGCACCAGTTTCAATGTAGAGAAATCTTCTATGTCTATTCATACTGTGAACTTTTTAGAATTCTAAATGTACTCTCTCAGTCACGCTTGCTGTAACAAACCAGATTTTCTTTTCTCGATTGTTGGTCACAACTCTTGGTTGTAGGTCATGTCTCCTTATCTCAAAATGCTGTTGGATCTTGGCAAACATTTGTGTGTGTAATGGTAGAGAAACAATGAGTGTGTGTGAGTTTTTTAGCCATATTATGTTCTTGTCTGAGGGTCCACACATCTATCCACCCTCAGGCTTTAATTACTATGTGAGGATACTGAGTCAAATCCAATCAGTTCTCTCTCTTGCTCTTAATTTGTATGGAGCTTCTATTATGACGCCAACCGCTTCAACCACTCACACCAGCTGCCCTGGAGTGACACCAGGCCCCCTGTCTCTGTGTGTGTGTGTGTGTGTGTGTGTGTGTGTGTGTGTGTGTGTGTGCGTGTTGCGTGCGTGCGTTGCGTTTGTGTGAGAGAGAGAGACCAGAGAGAGAGATAGAGAGAGAGAGAGAGAGAGAGATCTGTCTTTTGAACACTGCCACGTCTATGCATATCAGCTTGTCTTTTATTATCAATATGTGAGACAATTGGTAACCATTTCTTGTGGATGACAGATATTAACACTGTTTTATATATCAGGGGAGATGAGTCATAGTCTCACAGTGAGGGATTAGATCTACCTATACATATGGCTGCTGCTAAGAAAGACACTTGAGTGAGTCTGATAGGCATGACTAAACGGCCACGTGTGTATGTGTGTGCATCTGTGTGTGTTGGCTGAAGAGACCCTGAAACCTTAATGGATTCCTGCAGAGTGAAGGACAATTGTAGCCCATGGCCAGTCCAAGCTTATCCTCTGCTCATCTCATCTCAGCTCAGAGCCAGCCCCAGCTCCAGCTAGGCCTCAAGCCATCTGGCTGACACACGCACACGCACGCACGCACACACACACACACACACACACACACACACACACACACACACACACACACACTGGATCCATTGAAGTTAAGTCCCACACTTGTTTGCCATTCAAAAATCTCTGCGTAAATTGGTATGTGAGGTACATCTTGCTGTATTTACACGGTGAATTTCACCTTAAACCTGGAACTTGTCAAACAGTGTAGGTGTGAAATATGAGGGTGTGAAATGTGATACACTATGACAAAAGTAAAGAGTTGAAGGGGTGCCAGAAATAGGCTAGTTATCATGGTTGCTGCCACCATTAAAGTGTACTGGCTTAATAATGGCTGTGCTGAATTTATGGCTAAATATATACTGTAACAGCTGGGCCAGAAAAAGAAATACTTGCACAAGATAAGGGATTTAGGCTCATACCTAACAATCTGTGTATAAAGGGACTGGTGATTTTTTTTTTTCAATGTTTGCATCATTGTGATTCAATAGACTCTTTATATTTAGTTTGAGCCTTAAGCACATCACAAACACACCATTCTTGATAAGTGTAAGCTCAGTTTGACTAAATAAACACTTGGCATGTCAATATCTAGTTGAGGGGGAGCTACAAGCAATATATCAGACATAACAATCATGGTAACAAGCTGAAATTCTTTTGCACAAACACAAGCTGATCATCATAACTTATAGCAATTAAATGGCTCATTATTGATCAAAAAAGTGCAGAATATCTGTACTTATTCTGAACTGTCAAAACAGCCTTTTACTAACTAAGCTAACCAATAGCCAAGAAATTAAATTAAAATCCCATGGAGGGGCTGTTTTGCCCAAGCCCTGAGCTCTTCCACTGTAGATATTTGTATTAGCGCTCAATGGCGTGGCAGTTATAGTTACCGTATAAAGCATCTTTGGTATGTAAAGTATATTTAACGTGTGGTCTGCCCCCTCTGATAGGGGCTAAGTGGACTGAGTGTGATCACTCCTGGTGGCCCCCTTCAGTTTTACACTCCTCTTGGCTCACTGTGTGGTTTTAATTGCTGGCCAGCTGTACGCTGCTGTGTACTTACACCACAGGGTAGTTAAGGGAACAAGGCCACACACTGACACTATGCATTGTAATCTCACTGCGACACCAGGACTGTGTGTGTTTGTATGTATGTGTGTATGCATGCATGCATGCAAGTATGTGTGTACTTGACTGTGAACGTGCACACTCGTCTGCCCTGTACGTTTGCGCATGTGCTAATTTGTTTGTGTGGGTTTTTGCATTTGTGTGTGGATTTGTTTGTCTGGCCTCGCCTGCTGTTTGCATCTCCGTGTGCTTTAATTAGTATGCGCTTTTGCATCTAGGCCTTTGTGATTTGGCACTGGCACTGCATGCTGGCGAGGCATAAAAGATTTGAAGTCTGTCTGTGCAAGTCATTCAGCCTTAATGGCGTTAGTTACACAACTGAACTCAAGTCCTCGCTGCATAAATGGGTGGCATTTAGAAATATGAGCAAGTCCGATGGCAGTGAATCATGTAGCGCACCACTGCAGAGCATGTCAGGGATGACTGACATTGACATTGACCCATATGGGCACTCCTTCTGAATGGACAGTGGCTGAAACCTAAGCAGTCCTAGCTCAGTGTCAGGAAGGGAAAACAGCCCCGCTCTGTGGGTTTCAGCACTAACACAAGTGGGAGAGAGGGGCTGACTCAGTGCCCTTGTCTGCTGCTGAGCCTGTTCTGGGGGGATGCTGTGCAGTGAGAGCCTCAGTTTACAAAGAACTTCTAAACTCCAGCCTGCTTAAGTGGCTCAAGCACTGCTCAGTTTAGATTTGATAATATGCCCACCATCAACCTAATATGTGTCCTGTCCTCCCCAGTGACAATAGAGAGGAGAGCTCAGTTAAAGCCTTCTCTTTCAGGACAGCGGACAGCTCTGCATCGACTGGTAGATGGAGAGCTGTCTGCTGATGCAGCTCCAACACTTGGGATGTTATTCTCTCAAAATAAGTTTTGTCAGTTCAGGACCATGGACAGCAGCTCTCATAGTCGCTGGCATGAGCCTCTGCACAGAGAAACACTGGCTGTCCTTTAATGCCACAGAGACCTTTACTGCCAGATCACTTGCCTCTACTTCTATTCTGTTTCTGTGCCTCTGTCTCCACCTGTGCTGGAAGCTATAAAGCTGGCAGCCATTTTGTTATGTGTGTGTGTGTGTGTGTGTGTGTGTGTGTGTGTGTGTGTGTGTGTGTGTGTGTGTGTGTGTGTGTGTGTGTGTGTGTGTGTGTGTGTGTGTGTGTGTGTGTGTGTGTGTGTGTCTCTGTGTCTGTGTTTGTGTGTTTGTGAGGATGAATATAGAGGAGACGTTGGATAGGAATTCAGTTATAGAGAGAGCTGGAAAGACAACAAGTGTCTCTCTCACACCTCTTTGCAGCCCTCTTTCATGCCTCTCAGCCTGGCTCAGCGATTAACCCTGAGTACCCTGCTGTCCCTGCTGACTCTTCTCCACACAGAGCCCTGCTGCTGGCCTCAGCAGTGCATTGACTTGCCTCTCAGATGGCTGATTAACAGCAGTTGTTGTGCAAATGGTGTACACACCAGAGGTGAAGGTGTACACATACACAAATTTTCTTTCTTTGCTTGTTCTTTGCATGACTTCCTCTCTTATTCAGAGTGAACCCTAAGGTGCTGCTCTGACACCTCGTTGAGGTGGAATAGACTAAAGGATGCTGGGAAGGACAAACAGTTCTTCTTTGGTGTGGGGATGAGTATGATAAGCTGCTGCCCAGTAGGAGTTTGTTAACATTTGAAGCTCTCACAGTTTGTTTCACAAGTGGTGCGATATCTTATTGGAGAAGCTTGTAGCTGCAAATGTCATGCCAATATGTATCTGTGATGTTCCAATGTTCAAACTGGATTGCCAGGCTGTGCTTCAACAGTACTGAACCATTACTGCTCAGTGAAGGCAAGTCGATAATAGCTCATTTGTGTTTTACATGAGGACAATAGGAACCACTTTCATTCTGCCTGCTCTTGTCAAATACTACACATCATTTTTACAATGTGGTCAAATAATAAAGTGCCTCCTAAAAGTATTAAGATTCATTGAATTATCAATAACTTTACCTCTCTCGCTCTTTCCACTCCAGCTCTGAGCCGGTCAATGATGCCCTTCGGCTTGATGCGTCGAGAGCTGGCATGTGAAGGCTACCCGATCGAGCTGCGCTGCCCTGGAAGTGATGTCATCATGATTGAGACAGCCAACTACGGCCGCACCGATGACAAGATCTGTGACGCAGACCCCTTCCAGATGGAGAATGTGCAGTGTTACCTGCCCGACGCCTTTAAGATTATGTCACAGAGGTAACTATCGATCTGTTTGGATCTTGTGTTTGTAGCGAGTCAGAGCCAGTTATTGGCCAAGGAAATAAGATATTATTTTACAACTATTTGTCCAGAATTTCCTACTTTTCCTCCTGTGGTGTTGATATATTGTGTGAAATACTGAACTCAGCATCCTTGTCCCTGTGCAGAACGCCTCTGCATCTTGGCGAGACATGCATGTGTATGGTGGTGTATGTGTGTGTGTGTTTAGTTGCGCATACTGTACGTGCGAGAGTGTGTGTATGTGAATGTGTATGTTTTGTTGCAAGAGTATTTGTGGGGCTTCCTACAGCTGCTCTCTGTGTTTGCGCTCAGCATTTGCTTCCTCTGAGCTCAGATCAATGGAATTGCTCTCCCTGCTATCCATCACACATGTATTGGAGGCACAGGGTGCTAGCTTGGGGAGCGAGGAAGGGTGGGGAGGGGTGTAGGGGAGAATAAGGGGGTAAAGGAAGCAGAGCGACTGCTAGAAATGATGGGATGATAGAGTGAGTTCAGCAGAGACTTGAGATATGAAGGGAGTGAGAGACAGCACAGGGGAGAAATGCTAAAACCTGGATAGAGAAGGATTATGTGATCAGAATGAGTGAGTGCATGTGTGTGAGGACGTGTATCTTTTCTTCTGGCTGTTTCTCTGGCTGTGAAAACGTGAGAAGGCATGCAGCGATGCTGTTTAGATATAGGTATGTGCATATGAATGTTTTCCTTGTGCGTGTGGTGTAGAGTATTTGCCTTAGCCCCTGTCGTCCTTCCCTGTTCTCTCACCTCTAATTGCTCCCACTCACAATCCCCCAGGAGAGGAACCTCTTACGTCACTCGCCCTCTCTCTGTCTCTTCCCTCCCTATTTCCTTCTCTCTATCCTTCATCCCACTCCTTTTCTTCCGTCCCTCCCTCCCTCTCTGTTTCCCACCTCCCCTCGGGTGCAGCTGTCACATGATCTAGTCTAGTGTGAAATTACTCCCTTCCCTACCGTTCTCTCAATCTTTCAGAGCCTGAAGATGTTTTTTCTGTACCCACTTCTCTTTGTCTTTCTTACAATGGCACTCGTCATTTTTTTATCACTTACTTCCTCCATTTTCTTTCTTTTCTCCCTTTCTTCCCCGTCTGTCTACTCTCACAGGTGTAATAACCGCACCCAGTGTGTGGTGGTAGCGGGGTCGGACGTGTTCCCAGACCCATGCCCAGGAACCTACAAGTACCTGGAGATCCAGTATGAGTGTGTCCCCTACAGTGAGTACTGAGACCCTGTCATCTCCTCCCACCTCCCCAATCCCCTCACCCCATTCACCGCCCCTCCCATCCCTCCCCTTACCCCTCAACCTGAACCTACTACCCCCCAAAAACCCTCGACAAATGACATTCACACACTTACACATGCACACTTGCTTTCTATGGCTTTTTTCGACACAAGCAAAACAAAACAAGACAGACAATCATCCTCACCTGCTCTCTCTCTCTCTCTCTCTCTCTCTCTCTCTCTCTCTCTCTCTCTCTCTCTCTGTATCTCTCGCTCTCTCTGTATCTCTCTTTTCTTTCTCTCTCATTTACCTACAATGCACAGACACACACATGCACACACTCACACAGAGCGCTAAACCTGTTTTCTTCATCGACAGAGAAACGCAACAGTAGCTGAGAGGGATTTTCACATGGGGGATGGAAACACAGGGTCCGATAAGCATTTCACACACACCCCACTGCAAACGTGGGGTCAGCCTTTATTGCCGATCACAGCAGTGTAACACACACCGCCCCAGACTCGCACACTGATTGACCCAGGGGCACGCCACTGCCTTTATCAGGTGTCAAACACCTTTGCTGTCCCTCTGATTTCCAATAAAAATTAAAATTGGGCGCAGTGAGACTGGGAGGCAGGGGGCGTTGTGTATGTGTGCGCTGCACATCACAATAGTAATCTTAACACAAACAGCAAAGGGCTTATTTTAGACCACATGACCTGGAGCGCCACAAATTTTAATGTCCCCATGGTAACGGCTGACATCCTCACGGCACTGCTCGAGCTCCGGGGCAGGTGTGACATACACACACGCCTGCATGCGCACACACAAACACACGCACACACACAAGTCTACCTCACACTCGCAAAAGGGGGACCCATAGTTGCTCTCTTTCTCTCTACCTCTGACTCGTCCTCCCCTGAGCAAGCACGCACACACAAACGAGCACACTCACACAGCCAAAGGAGCAGACACAGAAAGGATTATATGGTGTTGTGTTGATCCTCGTTCATGTGAAAATCTCCGCTCAGTCTCCCCTCCTCCCTCTCATGTATTATTACTCTGAGCATTGATCCCCTTACTGTGCAGGAACACCTGGCTGGAGGGGAGGGGCAGTGGCGCTCCCCTCCACCGGGCAGAAGCAGAATTGGGATGCAGGAAGGGGTGGAAAGAAAATTGAGGGTGCTGGGGTGGTTGAAATTTGGGAGACATGGATCTTCTTGGGGTGGAGGGGCTGTTTGATTGATCAGGGTGATTCTCTCTGCTTTTTCCTCAGGTACAGTTGTGGCGAGCCACGGGTTCGAGTCGCCGCCACGCCGCTAACCTCCTTTGGTCTCTTCCTCTTCTTCATATTCTCCTCTCATCTCTTCTCTCTGAGGTCTCTCACTCATCCTCCTTTTTCGTATGATCTCTCACAGTCAATATCACCTATTTTCAGTTCATGTCTCTTCACTCTTCTCTTTCTATATTCTGCTTTTCTCTCTTTCACCTCCAATTTACACTCAAAGGTCTTTAATCTTCATCCATTACCCCATTGCCCTCATTCTTCTTCTATTTTTACTCTCTGTCAATCAATGTATCTTATCATTCTGTTCAGTCTCTTCCGCTGTCTCTGTCGTTTTTTTTTCTTTTACAGGTGAGAAAAATATTCAAATATCCAACCATCCAGCTCTGATGGAGAGGCTCGGAGAAACTCAGGGACTTCCAAGCACCTCTTTCAGTCTTTGCCCTTTCTCTGCTTTGTGCTTTTGTGCCCTCGGTTTACATTTTGAAAGACTTTTTTGAAATTTTTGAGTTCATGAGTTCGCTCTCGAAGTGCCGATGAGCTGAGTGTCCTGTATTGCACTGACGGATTTGACCTGTTGTACTTTCTCTTTACTCTGACTCTACATGCTTGAAGCATTCCCTTGTTTTCGCGAGGCAATCAAAGGGATGATTAAATAGCTGCTGACTTGCATTTTTCCATCCCCTGTTTGAAAAAAAAACTTTTGTTGATTGCATCTGAAGTATGGCGCAGCTTAGAAAATTGGAGGCTGATCCCTCTATGATGAAGAGTCCTGCCTGTTTGAGGTGACATAGAAGAGCCAATTACCCCTGTCCTCTGCCACTCTCCTGCGCAGGAGAAACAGGACCACTTACACACCAACAAGAAATAGAAACAAGTATGCACACATGCGTATGCACACAACTTATACTGCGGGCTGCACTACATGTTTGTTCTCATCTGACAAAGTAAATATGACCTGACACATTCAGACTCAGAGCTGAAACTGTTCATCCCAAAACCTAGTCACCGTCGCACCACACGCCACTCAACTCGGCCACTTTTAATTACCAGGAGAGGGGGCGCGTCGCTCTCTTCAGTTCTGCCTCAGCAGAGATTTGTCAAGATTAATTGAATTTGCTGCTGCTAATCGCTCTGGTAATGCCCCATCGTTCACGTCTGGCTGGGAATGCTGGGGACTCTGGCATCACCCAAGGCTGACGCATGTTTTTCATCGGTTGTCTCGACAAAAGGTGAACAATAGAGAGATGATATGTTAAGGTTGTGTGTCATAGCAGCTGAGATGGTGTGCTGCCACGATGGCTGTGTGATGTTAGTGTTTGACAGGGTCCTCTATGTGCGTGTCACACAGGCGCCATGTTACCAGTCACCTGAAACGGCAAAGTGACAGCCGGAGCCGAGCTGACACACACACACACACACACCTCTGTCTGCTGAGCTCAAACATGGGTCCAGAACGTGTGTGATTGTTGCTGCTCGTAGGATCGCCCTGGCAAAATACAACATGCGCCAACAAGTCAAATCATATCTCATCGAGCCAAAAACCCTGTTAGGCCTCGCCGCCATATAGCATTGTTTTTGCCAGCCAGAACAGAGCAAGACAAAACGGCTCAACAGAATTCTCATTTGGCACTGTCACAGCCTGCTGTAGACTGCTGGATTCCATTAAAACATCACAGATTCATGCATACAGCTGCAACGTGTATTTACTGCAGTGGAAACCCTACACTGCAGTCTTAGCACAGATGTACACTGAGTCAAAGTAAATCTACCCTGCAAGAAAACTCTACCTGTCCCCCCTCTTCCTCCAGAATACAGTACTACATCATTATTGACTCCTAATGCTCCTGATTCGGGCCATCCATGCTAGCCATGCCAGAGCCATTAGACTTAGTGTTGTGCCTCTGCTACTTCATCAGCTGTGATTTATCTTGTTGATATGCAGAGTGCAGGTAGCTGAAGAACTGCCTTTAAAAGTGCCTGCTCAGGCAGTACAGAAGAGATTCTACAGAGCTCCTTAGGTAACTCCATATTCTCCACCTTTACATTTATATATTGTGGTTCTGCCACTGTTTCACTTAATGAAATTGATTCTTCCCCACAAATGTATTCAACGCTGCCTACTCATTACGAGACATTGCTTTTTGGACACAAAGCTGCTGGAAATGATAGTAGACTTGTTGGGAAGATTTTGTTAGTAGAAGGAATAATGGAATTCTTATAAGTTTTTTGACGGGAGGAAAAGGAAACACTTTTTGTAAAGCTGAAAATTAAATTCTATTAATATGTATAGGGGCACCATTAGACGTGGGACTCATAAATGTTTGGTGAATGAGAAGCAGAAGGCTTTTCTTAGGTTGTGGAAAGGAATGACTCTTTACCATGAAAAATGTAGAGAAAAGGGAAGGAAGAGGACGGAATAAGCTGGAGAGGACACACTATCTCTCAGCACAGTGAAAGAGACAGAGGAGGCTAAGTTGTCCTGCAGTACAACAATGTGTGTGTGTGTGTGTGTGTGTGTGTGTGTGTGTGTGTGTGTGTGTGTGTGTGTGTGTGTGTGTGTGTGTGTGTTTCTAGTTGTACTCATTAGTGTGGGAGTAATTGATAGGGTTGTAGAGAGCGCTGAGCAGAGTGATTAAGGGGAGAGAGGGCACTGGCTTATTTCTCAAAAGGGCCCTGAAAGAGAAATGCTGAATGAATCAGACAAACAACCAAGGTGGCCTTAAACTAACCTCCTGCTCACTGTGAGGACAGTTTGATGAGTTTCTGTCTCTTTTCTCTGTGTATATTTGTGTGTGTTTCCTTAGGTACGTGTGATGATCTTACGTGTGGCTTTGCTTCGTGTCTATTTTTCAGGACAACTAAGAGCAGAAGAAATGAAGTCAGCAGTCTTCCACCGACCCTATTCTTCTTCTCCCACTTTCTGCAGCACTGAAGAAGTTTTCTTTCTTTTTTTCTATCTCTCTCTCTCTACAGTACATGTCACCGCTGTGCATCAAACATGTCATTTTCCCCGTGTTCAAGAAAACATAGTCAGTGGTACTTTTATAACCTTTAGAATATCATATTTTGAGGACAAGTGGACAAGCTCTGCTGTCAGTAGATGCCACTCTGAAAAAACTCCATATGTTCCCCCCTGCAGTTGTTTCAGTGAGGATGAAAGCTCTGGATGCTCTCTGGTCGGTCCCTTCCTACCCTAACCTTGGAGCTAATGATTGCACTCACAGTTGGTGGCAGGGATGTAATACTTTCTTGCCCCCTGCCCCATCTTCACAGGACTCGCATTCATAGCTTTGCCATGTTTACCCCTCTAGGCTGAAAATGGCTACCAGGTCTTCATGGAGGTTGTTTGTCCAGTTTGATCTTGGCATACAAAGATAAATGATCAGTGTTGCTGCTGATACTGATGCTGCCTCTGCTGGATTGCTGCCAAGATGCAAGGCCATCCCCCACACAGATCAGGCTACTGCTGCTAACGCTCCCTTTTTAAATTTTTATTTGCTCGCTATTTGTCTCTTTACATCTCTCTCTCTTGCTCTCTCTCACCTTTTTTCTTCCTTTATGGGCAACCCTGCAAGGTGTCGTGACAATTTCACAGGGCTCCCCGGAGACATCAGACTTACCACGACACATACACGACAATCACGGCCGCAGCGGGGATCCACCAGCCATGTGCCTTTTGACACGTCTTTTCCCGAGAGACATGACGATCCACTCGCACAACACTTCCGCCCCAGCAAACACAGATGGAAGGCATGTGCCAGCGCTGTAATGTGAAAGGCAGAGCTGAGATCCTTGATAGCTTCTCCTCGAGTGTCCAGCTGCTCACAGACCTCCCTAGACGAGGCGACACAAGCAGGTGCTAAACAGCGTCATGGATGTGGAGGGAGCCACGCCTTACCTGCTCGAATCAGCTGTGGCCATGGTGTGACTTCAGCAAACCATTCGTGTGTGATGAGCCCGCTAGACATTTCTCTCATCTCTCTGTTGTCCCTACCCTGTTTTTTTCTCCCATTCCCCCGATCTTGTCTCTTGGTTTCTCTCTGTTTTTCTGAGGCGTTCCACTCTGTCAAGCCCTCCCTTTCCCCTGTTGTTTGTTCTCTTTTTCTTTGATGAGCCAGCCTCGGCCAGGCACGCCGGCAGCTCCCTATTGATTGGCCGGTCGATGGGTTGAGTGTTATCGCTGGCTTCTATAGCGAGCATCCTGACTCTGTAAATTGCGCAAAGCCAAAAGCACCGCTTTCTTTAGATCAAGGGACCACTCTAATGTCAACACAAACTGTACTTGGAGAGAGAGAGGAGAAAAGAGGGATTCAACTATCCCTCCAAAGACAACTAGATACAGATAGACATCCTCATCGCCACCTTTCCATCTACCATCTCTTTCCCATTCTTTGTTTACTTCCACAGCTAAAGAAGACTACAGCGCAAAGATGCTCTCCCTTTTGCTCATTTCTGTCCCCAACAGGTTCCTGGAGCTGTACTTTGGGGCGTAAGGGAAAGTGGGAGGGATGTGGCAATAAGCGGGGTGGAGGTGGGGTCGAGAGTGTGTGGTTGGGGGAGGATTGTGTTGTTGGGGGGTTTATTGATAAAGCTGAAATTAAATGGAAATTAATTTAAACCCAGGTCAGGCCATTTTCCCTCCTCATTTTCCATTTGAGTCATCCTTTCTCTGAGTAGCCAACCATAACACAGACAGATAACTTGCTTTAAAAAAAGAGCGAGAGAGAGAGAGAGAAAGGACAGCATTTTATTTAATCTCAATTTTCTCTTTTTTCCTGCACCTGTTTTTCTTTCATTCTCTCTACTTTCCCCCCTCTCTCTCTCTCTCTCTCTCTCTCTCTCTCTCTCTCTCTCTCTTTCTCTTCCTTACTGTCTTCCTCTTTTCTCTTTCTATCTCCTTTCTCCTTTTTCCGATGCTTGAATAGAAGTGGATCAAAAAGGTAAAGACCACAATGAACATAACAACCACAGCTCGCCCCTTCCTCCCTTCCCCTCCTCCCTTGTCTTCCTTCCTCCCCCCATATCCCCTCCTAACCCAGCACCTTGTGTAGTGGTCATGTTTGATGTTGATATCCCTCCCTTTTCTTTCTCAATCTCTACTCACCTCCTCTGCCCTTTTCTATCTATCTCTCTTTGAACTATAACCAAAACTCTAAAATCCTTTTAGATTTCTTCCTTGGTTCTGATGACACCAGCCTGACCTGCACGCACGCACACACACTCACACAGGCACACAAAAATGCATCATGGGAGGCCAGTCCAGTATCTATGAGAGATAAACGAGATATTAACTTCATTCCTTTTCTGTACGGCGTAGCACATCTCAGCCTGAACTTACAGACAACATACATTCATATCATCTCATGGATGGCAAATCTCTCTCTTTTTTCAATTCCTTTCCAAAACTATCTTACACTGTTGGCTCTCATACACCTAACAATTCACATTTCTCATTACATTTCTCAAGTATCTTTCTACTTATTTTGCTTTTGAGATTTATTTGTCCCTTCAGATCTAAGAAAAAAAATCCTCTCTTTACTTTACTCAGCTGATCCTTATCTCCATACTGTATCTCTACCCATCTTTTTTTTGGTTCTCAGGATAACACAGTAACTGGCCAAAGTTGCTCTCAGTATTATTTTTACAGTATCCCATTTCCAGGTGCTTCAGTGTCCTCTCATTTTGTCTCTTCCTTTTTCAATTAATCACACTTCCATTTAACTCTTTTTCTCTCACTGTCCCCTTACTTCTTGTTTTTTTTCTGTTGTCTTTCTCATCCTCCCTTTCTCTTCTTCTCTTTCTCTCGCCTTACGCAGATTGGTTTATCTCTCAGATCACATCTGGCCATCACAAGCAGCTGCAGGCTCTTTTGAGTGGCTCTTACACTCCTCTTCGACCTCTGTTCTCCCTCTTCCCCTTTCTTTCTACAGTTTGTCACTGCCATCTCGCTGCTCTCTTTATTACACATGCACTGTGAACTTGTGCCCCCCTTATACCCGTCCACATCAGTCAATCCCTCCTGGTTCCTTATGTGTTCAATGAGGCTCCGGAGGGGGAGGAGAGGGGAGGGGATAGCGGAGGGAGGTGTATCCCCTGTAGGGAGTGCTCCAGCTTCTTGTAATGGCCTCTCTGCAGCAGCATGGCCTCGCTTCAAGCACTCCTAAAGAGCCCCAATCAGCATGGCTAGGCACCTCAATCACTAGCTTCTTAAAGAGGAGAGATAGACCTGACCCATACCCAAGGTCAAATGAGAGTAGTGGCCATCAGTGCCAGAGTCCCAATGAGCCCTAACTCCCTCTCTCGGGTCCTCACCCTCGTCAACTCTCTCTGAACCCCCCACCCCTACTCACATCTGTCTCGTCTTAAGCCATTTCCCTCTCTGGCCCCATGGCTGGATCCATATGTTGGAGGAATTAACTCCTATAGAGGTTGGCATTAACTGGTTTATGGACCCCTTTGTCTGTCGTTGTGTCCATGGCTTTTCATTAACATGGATCATTGTCTCACATTTTTCTACCACCGCAAGCAGCCATTTTAGCTCACTCTCCCTGCTTGCAGTGGAATTGCAAGCTACAAAATCCTCCTCTTCCTGCTTCCGCCTCCCCCAACTGGTTATTTTTATTTACTACTCTTCCTCCCACTAATACTAAAGAAGAATACCCCTTTCCTCTGTATGCACTGACCCCACCTTAATCCATCCATCACTCCACTGCTGCTAAACACACTTCCTTTCTCTGTTTATGGCTGACTTAACATTCCAGACTTGTGTCTTGTCCATGTCTGTCAAATTAATCCTCAGTGATTGATCAGCTGATTGACAGATTTGGATTGGGATGACGTGCACGCGCAGTGATGATGTCACATGCGGGAGATCCTGTTTAATGAATGTCCAACACTCTGTCAACCTACCTACTGTTAGGCTATTTTAAGACTATGTCGGCGTCAGCCATCTCTCCTTCTCACCACTCCCTCTGTACCTTTCTCACCCTTTTTGCTGACAGTCTAGCAGAGTACACTACCACATCATTACTGTATTTTCTTCATCACTGCTGACAGGACCTAACTAGTGTCCACCATACTTTTCTCACCTCCAGTCTGTTAGCTTCTGAAGGAAAGAGGAAAGAGAAGGAAGCACTGTGAGACCACTGTGAACAATCCTGGTGTTTCTGAGTGTGTGTGTGTGTGTGTGTGTGGGGGGGGGGGGGCGGAGCTATCACTCACACAAACAGCTGAACAGAGGGATTGAGTGAGAAACCACTGCATCGTGTGACAGGAAAGCACAAAGAATCACTGGGAATGGAGAAAGAGAGGGAGAGCAGTCGCTATAGTGACGATAAGTCAGGCAGCATCGCCTCATTAGGAATTACCCACCACACACAAGCACAGTCATGTGACCGAGGTAGTGCAGACACCCTATTGGGTGGATTGACTGTACATGCAGAAGTCATTGCATTGTTAGAGCCAAACAAAAGAGAGGTGAGTGAGTGAGGCAGGTGGTCATAAATATAAATCACAGCTTCTGGTTTCAGGACCTTTTATGGAGAGACAGCACCTCTGGGAGACCCGATTCAGAGTATGAACATGCAGGGCGGTGGCAGGCTAGGCTAGGCTAGGCTAACGTTACAGCCATGCAGGTTTACGGTTACCCCACAGCTCAAACCTCAGTCAGTATACAATATTGCATGCCCCACTGTCATCTACTGTATCTGCAGCCTGTAGCCATGTCCAGATCAACTTTCCTGTCACTCAGTGTCAGCTTCACTCCAAGGCAGATAATATTTTTCTTTCAATGGACACCTCTGGATATCTCTAGCAGTTGCCAGCTTTTGGTCTCAGTGAAGGGTATTCTCTGGGGTGAATGTTTGGGTTGATAAAGGTGCCAGTTTGACACCTGCCTCATTCACTGTCTGGACAGTGTACACGTGCGGGCATTGTCTGAGAGTGTGTTTGTATAAGGGTTTATGTCTGTGTGTGTATATGTCTGTGCATGGCTGTTTGTATTGTGTTTTTACTCCCAGGACTTGACCCCTTGTAGTCTATAAGGAAGCAGAAACACAATGGGAGCCACTCCCATCTCCTTCCTTATTTCTCTCTTCTCTCTGTCACTATATGTCACTCCTCAGCAGATTAACTCACTCCTAATTCTCATTTCACAGGAAATAACCTATTTACTCTCTCTTACTCCACTCCTCTCTCTCTCTTCTTATTTGCACACACAGAACACGCTCACATCCTTCTTCACGCTTTCTTCTTCTCTCTCTCCCTCTCTGTCTTTCTGAGTCTGAACTGCACACATGCATGCCTACACACACACACACACACACACACACACACACACACACACACACACACACACACACACACACACACACACACACACACACACACACACACTAATGGGCTCATGAATGCACATCAACATACCATCAGGAGACCCACTTTACACTCATGCACACACTAACCCTTAAAGCCCATTAACTGTCCAGCATGGACGCGGGGTAACATGCCATGCTCAATTCTGCCCCCTGCTGCCTGCGTGCTGCACTTGCCAGTAACAGGTGTAGGATTCAATTAGAACAGCATGCTCTCAGCAGTCAGTTCTATTAACAGGCCATGACTATGGACTGGGCAAAGGCTTGGGCCAGCAGAGCCCTCAGATCCCTGTAGCAAAAAACAACAACAACCAAAAACACAAACAATCAATGAGAACGCCACTTTTGAAACAGCTGCCAACTGTTGGCAGGGGGGTGTTTAGATCTTCAAAGTCATACATTAACCATCACCATGATGCTGTCACATCAAACATAAAAACACCATGGATTGCAGAAGACAACCAAAATGAAAAGTCTAAATTTAGCCTAAAGCTGTCAGCGCTCACTTTTTTTTGCGTTACCAGTCGATCACAAATTGCTGCAAGACACTAATGGGAGATATTTACTGTCAGTTTCAGGAAAGTACAGGCACTTTAATCATTTTATACTGCAGCCTCATATTGACAAGTAACAGCTGACCTGTGCCGGGGAAAAGGATTAGAGAGATAAATAGTCAGTTCTTACAGTAGTATTTCCCTGTATGTGTGGCAATAATTGGCATGCTAGAGTATGATAGCTACAGCCTGAGTTTTAATCCCTGATAAGGTGAGTTTCATTAGCCATCTGGCTAGTTTGTAGGGTAAAGTGTTGTGTCTGAGCTGCCTGGAGACTTCACTGGGATAATCATGACTGCAAGATTTCCATCCGCCCCAAAACAGGAATTAATCTATTAATCTAACTATCTCACATAATCCCAGATGGCTCTTACTCCAGCTAACCTGCTTTAGCCAGAATAGGATAATGCCTAATCTCATGATTTACGCCTAATGCCTAATGCCTAATGCCTAATGCCTATTGCCTATTGCCCAATACCTCATTCATGCTATAGTCATAATAGCCTTTTGTACCATAGGCTCTACTGTTAGGGTTTGGCTGCTCCGGTTTCCCACTGCTACGTCCTTCACAGTTAGCGGGAAAGAGAGGGAGGCAGAGTGAGGGAGAGACAGAAAGAACTGGTAAACAGGAAGGCTGGGGAGCGCAGGTCAGAGTTAATGAAGCCCCCTAGGCAGGGTTTGCAGGGTGTGAAGCGTGGCCACTGTTTCTGTTTGGCGTGTGTGTGTGTGTGTGTGTGTGTGTGTGTGTGTGTGTGTGTGTGTGTGTGTGTGTGTGTGTGTGTGTGTGTGTGTGTTTGTGTGTGTGTGTGTGTGTGTGTGTGTCCACATGGCCTGTGTGTACAGCCTGGAGGCCGCTGATGAGCCCCTTTGACACTGGGCCCACCCAACGGCTGGTTCATTAGAATAAACCAAGGCTTGCTGATCGGCAGCCACCAGGGTTCGTACGGGAGAGGAGGGAAGAGCGAGAAGTATGGAGGAGGAAGGCAGAGGATGACAGACTGTTAGTCCATGCTGCGCTGCAGTGTTATTGTGATGATGAGCCGAATAGAGTACACACTGTTACCAATTTAAGACGGGGCTGGAAGGTTAGGTGCAATAATGAACAGAATCATATAGGTTTTTTTTGGGGGGGACACTGTGGTGGGTACAATGTAGTGAGTGTAAATTATATTGCAATGATTGTAACCAACAACTACTTTGGCACCATGATAGATTGTAGGGCATTCTTGTCTCTTACCTGTATAGTATTATAGGTAGTCATGACTCAGCACATTACCCGTCTTCCTCTAAAGCTCTGAAATAAGGAATATTATGGAAGCTTTTCTGCCCTTTACTGTACTGCAATACATATCAGTTTCACTGTGTTGTGGCAACAAATAAGATGGATGCTAGCATTCATATTAATACTTACTTTGCTTTGGTTGGCCATCCTTTTTGTAACTGTAGAGAATAGGCTTGCATGCTTGTGTTTCTTTGTCCTTTATTCTACCTTGAGGTAGAGTGTTCCTGGCTTTGTTTATGGGTCACCTACATGCAGAGCCGCTGCTTTGCTTTCTGCATGCTGTTTATTTCTCTATTTACGGTAGCATTGTACTTTTGAGGCAGTGTCCTACTTTTAGTGGTTGTTTTCTTTTACTTTATAGCTTTCTGCACCGATAATACCCCACCCTTTACGGCCTTTATTTGAAATGCTTTGGTGCACAGCTTCCGTTTATTTGCAGTGAACTCATGCTGTGTCCAGATTGATAAAAATGCCATTTTATTGTGGTGTGAGGGAGAGTTGGCATAGATGTTAATCACAAAATTCATTGTTCAGCTGTCTGAAAGTGCCAGATTTAACCATTGCTCTGAACATTATTTTGCATATTTCAGTCACCCACGTTCATATTTGCAAAGCAAACACCTCAGGCGTCCTTGCTTTCGAGGGAGCATTTTGGTTTGACAATAGAGCGTGACAAGCCTCCTCCCTGTGAAGAGTTTGTATTCAGAGTGTTTGTTTATGCCTGAGCTTGATTAGATTCCTGTTTGGCTGCCGGTCTCAATCCCTGTTGGACCCCCTTAGACAAAACAGGCTAATTCCTAAGTGGCCCAGCACCACAGATCACCAGCCACTAACAACAACAGCAGCATGACAGACAGCGAAAAGAGAAAGCTGGATTTCCAAAAGCCTGAAGCTTCTCAATTTCTCTATTATGATTCTCCTTCTGCTCCAGACTCCATGCAATATTCAAGACAGTTAGAGCCTACACTGATCTATCACTCTAACAGTCACTGTGTGGCAGTGTGTGCATGCACGTTGTGTGTTATCCTGGTGTGTGTGTGTGTGTGTGTGTGTGTGTGTGTGTGTGTGTGTGTGTGTGTGTGTGTGTGTGTGTGCGCGTGTGCGCTGTATGTCATCTGTGTCCAAATGCCCCTGCAGTGACCAATTAGTTCAGAGATGCGTTCAATCATGAGGTGACCAGCAGGTGTCTAGTTCTGTCGCAACCCCAAGCCAGAGAGCCACACAAATAAGCTGGCAGAGGAGACGTGGGGACTCCTCAGCTGTTTTATTCTGTAGTGCCTCCAACTCTCTCTCTCTCTCTCTCTCTCTCTCTCTCTCTCTCTCTCTCTCTCTCTCTCTCTCTCTCTGGTACCCCCGTGATGTCAGAGTGGCGAGGATGCCAGCAGCTTTCCTCATAGATCACCTGACATGCCCAGTGGTCCCAGGGTACTCTCTCTGTCAGGCAGGGACACACTGCATCAGCCAGCCAATTTACACAAGTCCCCAGTGGATGACCTCCACCTGCCTAAAGTAGACATCTTCTGTGTGTGTGTGTGTGTGTGTGTGTGTGTGTGTGTGTGTGTGTGTGTGTGTGTGTGTGTGTGTGTGTGTGTGTGTGTGTGTGTGTGTGTGTGTTTGGTATATAGATTGTGTGTAAGGGTTCCCGTGTATTTTTGTGTGTGCATCTACGTATGTCTGTTTGGAATAGGGACTGTAATTTTTATCTGTACATATTTGTGCGTCCGGTATGCGTGTGAGTGTGTGAAGCCGAGTTTCAGTTAAAGAGAAAGGGGAGGCCTGGCCAACCACACATCTTTACCCCAGGATGCTTGTTTCTTTGAGGCATTACTCTTGACTGAGAGCCAAATTTGAGTACTAATAAAACAAGCTGCACAATTACTGTTTTACCACCCAGTAGCAGAGGAGAGAAGCAGAGGCCTTTGAAATAGAAAATGCACGATCAAATAAAAAGTAGGCCAAGATAAATTAGATTAGAGACTACATCTAATCCATGGCAGCACCCAGAAATCTCCCATTTATCATATCCAGACGCTTTCCGACCACAATGCGGATGTTCTACAAATGAGCTTTTATATGTTCCTTCATTTTAAATTTGTTATTGTACCTCACTTCACCACCCCACTCTCCCATTCTCTTCCTACTCTTTGTCTCCTTTTCAATTCTCTTACTTTTATCTACTTTCTTCCGTCCCCTCCATGTCTCTTTCCTGTTCTATATTCCATGGTCTTTGGCCTTTCCCCGTTTCCTCTCTCCCTCCCCTGCCATCTTCATTTTATCTTCCATTTTTACAATGCTTTGTTTTCATTCTGTCTCTTCCTTTTTTCCTTTTTTGCTCCAACACACCTCCTCTGCTCCAGTCTTTGTGTGTCCGGGGACGCTGCTGCGGGTTCAGCCGGCTAGCTTACTGCAGGAGGCTGAGCACCAGGCAGGGGCGTGGTGTAAGGACCCGCTGCAGTCTGGGGACCGTCTCTACGTCATGCCCTGGACCCCCTATCGCACTGACGTGCTGTATGAGTATGCCTCCTGGGAAGACTTCAAACAGAACCGACCCACAACCAACTACAAGTGAGGGCGCCTCCCACTGTCCTGGATGATCAAATAGCATCTGCTGTTGTATTGATTTATTGGCTTTTGATGTGGATATGGACGGTGATAGCAGAATGGTCCAACTGTGGTGTCAGCTTGCTCACAGTGAGGCCATCTTGTAGGATTGTGTCATGCAGAGTAGATGAATTGACTTGTTCTCCTGAATTTCTGCACCACTCATGTGATTCTCTCTCAACAGGTTGCCCAACAGAGTTGATGGCACAGGGTTTGTGGTGTACGATGGTGCAGTGTTTTACAACAAAGAACGCACACGAAACATTGTAAAGTATGACTTGCGGACACGCATCAAGAGCGGCGAGGCCATCATCACAAACGCCAACTACCATGACACCTCGCCCTACCGCTGGGGAGGGAAATCGGACATTGACTTGGCTGTGGATGAGAACGGCCTCTGGGTAATCTATGCCACTGAGGCCAACAATGGACGACTGGTGGTCAGCCAGGTGGGTGAACAGCGCTGTACAGAGGGGGATGAGATGTGGATTATAAATGCAGGAGTAGATTATATCAAAATTTCATCTGACTAGTCAGGCGAAAGGTCATATGTCACACATGAATTATTTACTATTGAGATTACACAGGTGCGCTGACAAACGAGATGTCGTTGGCCCGTAAAAAGAGTCACAAAAAAATCATCTGTAAAAGGTTAAGTCTAATTTCAAATCCCATCATTTCCAAATACTAATCTTAAGGTAGATATTTGATTTGTTTTGTTGGTGCACCAGTTTGCACCAATCAGTTTCTTCCTGGCATCAAACATTGTATGATTTAATGATTTACAATCATAACAAATGTGGCATTGTTGTCTACTCATTTGTACATCAATCGTTTGGAACCATATACTGTGCATACTGTTTTAAACACATCACATTACTGTTCCCTTCTTACTTGACAAACTCAAAACATGATCTATCACTGTAAACTTTGGAACATTCATATTTTAATACCAATTGGTTCTTTGTTTCTTAACAAACAAAACTGCAATCAGCAAGTTTCCACACAAACACAGTCTGAATTAATGTGTTGTTCAGATAGACATTTATTATCACTATCTTTGACCTAACCAGGAAATTGTTTTTCTAACTGTATAAGTTAAACCATCCATCTAAAATATCAAACCCTGCATGAGTTATGAGAGTGTAAAATAATGGAGCAACAAAGTAATAAATAAGGAAGGGATCACTTTCATCATCAAGGAATTGTTTGGGTTCTAGGGAGTTTCATTATTTTTCCTACTTAGTCAGAGTGCAACAAACACATGGAGGTCTCTGTTATGCCTCGGCATACAGTTTGAAGGTATATTGAGAAGAAGCAGCTTTGCATAAAGGCAAATAAATATCTCTTCTCCAAAGCTATAGCTAAGGGTTGAATACTTTTTGTGCTTATAAATCTTTACATTATTGTACAGAAGTACTATTTGTGCTGACTGGGGGTTCATGTAAACATGAGTAATATGGTACATTTTTATAACAAAACATTTTTTTATGATAAACAAGTTTAATTATACATAAAACTGCACACAGAAATAAAAAAAAAGAATATCAAGAAATGAAATGCAAGTAGACTTGCTTTTATTCATTAACATGCTCATATTATGCTTTTTGGCTTTTTTTCCCTTTCCTTACCATATTCCAGAGAAAACACTGTTCCAAACAGCTCTATTGTAGTCCAGCCTTTACTTCCGTGACGAACGTGCCTCACTTTGTAACACACGTTATAATGCTCGACTAGCTGCTAGCATGGCACGCCCTTATACTCTGCTTCTGACTGGCTGGTGGTCCTTACCTGGTGCTACTGCGCATGTGCGACTCCAAACAAAGATGGAACAGAAGTGAGATGCTTCACTCTGTAGCTAAAACAGAGAGCTCAACACACAGGGTGAAAAGAGGAGCTCCAGCAATGTGCACTACAAAAACAAATATGGTGTTTTTGGAAAATTAAACCATGTAAACCTATTCTGGTACAACCTTTGAATACAATTATGAACCTGAAAATGAGCATAATATTAGCACTGTTAGATATTTGACTTAGTACTTTTATGCACTCTATACCTGAGAATCTGAAGATAAAAGTAAAATCCCCCCCAACTGAAGTATCTTGTCAAGCTTCCCAGTGTGATTGTTTATACATAATAAATATATATATATATATATATATATATAATATGCCTTGGCCAGTTTCAACATTTCCTTTTTGCCCATAGGTGAACCCCTACACCCTGCGCTTTGAAGGCACCTGGGAGACCAGCTTTGACAAGAGGATGGCATCCAACGCCTTCATGGCGTGTGGTGTGCTTTACGCCGTGCGCTCCGTCTACCAGGACGATGACAGCGAAGCAGGCGGCGACCTTGTGATGTATGCATATAATACGAACCGAGCCCGCGAGGAGCCTGTTAACATCGCTTTCCCCAACCCCTATCAGTATATTTCCTCTGTGGACTACAACCCTCGAGACAACCAGCTTTATGTCTGGAACAACTATAATGTGCTGCGCTATCCGCTGGAGTTTGGACCACCAGACCCCACTACGGGTAAGGAGTGATCCCACTGAAAGCACACAGAAACACAGTGTGAAGAGTAAATTTTGATTTTAGTCTATAAATGTGAAAAGTTTTGCATTTGTAAATTGGTGGAAGACTAAAAGTGTGCAAATGTTTTCCCCAATTATACTTGAGATGTATAAGTTGGTATTACGGTAACTTTGATTTATTCATAAAATATTTTAAATTGAGATTTACTTTTGGACAGTATGATACGAAGTAAAAAAGAAACAACTGACTACAATGTAGAGTAGAGATGAGTAGAAACATTAGGAGTATACTTTACAGAAAATGACAGATTTGCTTCTGAAATGATATATTATGTACTGCGTTTCTCTTATGATTATTTTATATTCGTTCAAGTCAACTTTATTTATATAGCACATATTATTTATATAGCACCAAGCACCAATATAACATAGTGGCCACACGGTGGAACTGCAATGGGTCTGTCATGTGATGCCATGGGGCCCAAAAAGACTTTCCCCCATAGATTTGCAGAACATGGCGAAAGAGACGTCTGTAAATTGATGGACACCCCCACCCCGCAAAATGACTATCAGAATTTGATCAATTCGGTTCGATAATATTTGGAAAGTCTAAAAGAGCAGCACGATTAAATCATTTAATCCCCATTCAAGTTAGCTGAACGCTAAACCGGAAGTAACCAGCTCGGTCGGCTGAGGTCTCTAGTGCGCCTGCTCTATGGGCTCCATAATGCAGAAGCAGCGCCAATCATCCAGATCATTTTTACAAGGAAGTCAAATGTTTTTGCTTCATGTGCTACTGAGCAGCTCCGCCTCGAACGCTATCCTTTTTTTTTTATATATATATATATATATATCCATGGCTCCATGCAAAACAATTACTCAACAAAATAAAATAAGACCGTATTTAAGTACATCTAGAAAAATGTGTCATCCCCAAGACAACACAGTTGGGGTTCATCTTGAAACTTTTAGGCAGTGTGTTTAAGAGAGTTGCCCCATAATGACTGTATGCACCTTGACAGTTGTATACCGTAATTGATCATGGGTACAGTTAGGAGACCAGCGTCTGATGATCCAAGAGTTCTGGAAAGTTTGTAAGCAGTGAGCAGGTCAGAGATGTAATTAGGAGCTAGGCCATTACATGATTTGTAAACAGTGAGCAATATTAGAACATTAAATTATGAAGAACAACCTTTTACAGTGTTTGGTAAATTATGCTTTTTGCTTGAGCAGGAAAACCCTTCAGACAGAGATTGTGCAGAATGTGGTTATGACTGTTTCTTATCTGACATTGGGGTGCCTCAGATAGGAAATCATTGCATTTTCATAGTTACAGTAAAGAGCAGCTTCTCAGGTATGACTTCATATCAACTTCTCTGTGTCCTGGATAATGAAAACGTCATTCTGAAATGATAAGGGGGAGAATGAAATGAGAACACCACATTGCATTTTGGCAGTCCATCAATATGAGAGGGAGCTTTGGATGTATTGTATATCTGAGCCTCAAAAAGGCCTGTCTAAATCTTGAATTAGGCCCAGAGAGAGTAGAGGCAGAGACACACGGGTGGCGCAACTCACAGTGTGCGTGCTGCCTCTGCGTTTGATCAGTTAGGATTTTGTAGTTCTGATGTGTTGCGTTTATCTTTACATTAGGTTTGGTTGTTAGTGACGGTGACTTCTCTTGATACATTTGATCAATTATTTACTTCTTCCTGACTTGTGATGATGCATTCTCTCCATCTCCTCCCCTGCGTCTCTCATCTCTCTGGAGAGCAGGCTTTGAGAGGCTCAAAAAAAGTCTTTGTCACCCCAATTATCGTCAGGCTAACTTTTGAACTCAACTTCTGAGAGACATCTTAAATTCACATGCATGTGTCCTTCACTCTCTTGATCTCTTTTTTATTGCTTTTGCTGTTGGCTTTTGCTGCTCTTTAATAAATCCCTTACATCCTTTTATAACTCTCTAAATGTCTCTCACTCACTCTGGGTCTCCTTTGTAGCCTCTAACTCTTCTGTTCTCTCTGTATTACTGTTGGGTTACCTCAGGCCCACTGACCACCACCCAAGTGACCACCACTCTTCCAGCCAGGCCCTTCACCTCCAGTGCCAGCCCCTCTACCGCCCGGCCTCTGGCCCCCACCTCACACCCAATCGGCTCCATCAACAAGCACCCTGATCTTCGACCAATCACAGCCACTGTGCCTGTCACCCGCCGGCCACCCCTCCCTCCTCAAGGCTCGGAGCCCCATGTCTGTGAGGCCAAGCTGGTCCGTGGTGTCCAATGGCCCTCCACTCAGAGAGGAGAAACAGTAGACCGCCCATGTCCCAAAGGATCTCTAGGTGAGGACTTCTGCATGTGCATTTTTTCCACTCCACGAAACAAACATGGGCGTTTCATGTTGAAGTGTACTCACACAGTTTGTCCTCCATGCATGTGGGTGTTTGTGCATGCAATATATCTCTCAGCATGTGCCCAAGTGATCAGCATGTTTGTGCTCTCACACTTGTTTTTTTCCACTGTTGTCTTCTTCTGTCCCTGCGTTGGTCCCACCAGCAGGCACAGTCCCCGAGGACTCGCAGATGAAAGCCCGTCCTCCACAAATGAAAGGCTCATCTCCCACAGAAACAGAGCTGATTGAAAGTGGCAAATAATGAAATGAAAGGCTAGACAACACAGGCTATGCCTCCCTTCATGCTGGTTTCTATACCTCGAAACATGCAGCAATCAAAAAGCTCTCTTTAGTCACAGGAAAAAAAAAAAGACATCTCCCTCCCACTTCAACTGCTTTCACTGTTTCTGTATGTTCTCTCTGTGAATGCCAGTAACATTAAATTAGCAGCTGGCTTAATTGCCGCATCTTGGCAGAGCTCACAAACCCAATCTGTGGTCGATGGAGGAGAGTATAGAGAAAAACAGGAGAGAGGAGAAAAAAATCTGTGTGAGATAGAGAAGAAGGGGGTATAAAATGCAACACCACATCTGCTCTGATCCTTCTACAACTGTGAAGCGTTGCTGCATTGTCTCTGTCATCTCTGTTCTTCCATTCTGTCTGTCTGTCTCTCTCTCTCTCTCTCTCTTTCTCCCTCTCTCTCTCTCTCTCTCTCTCTGTCTTGTCTTTGTGACTTGATGTTGGTTATTTGTGTTAGCAGCGGCATGTAGACCCTTTTCTGCTTTTATCCCAGTGTAGTGTCCTTTCTCTGAACCCAAGTAACTAGAAAAATCTAGCTGGAAATGAGGGTTGGTGGAAGGTGCTTCCCATTATGTGTTTTTATTTGACAGTGAGGTATCATACTTGATGTCTTTGGTGTGTGTGTGTGTGTGTGTCTGTGAATACAGTAAATGTTGCTGCATGTATTCCTTTAAACCGTTCCTTTTAGAGCATGAAAGTCTGTTCCGCCCATGCCGTCTTCTTCCTCTTCTTTCACTTTCTCACTGCCCTAGACTCCATTATTGAACCTTTTCCACTTCTGACCCATTTTTTTTTTATTCTACCTCCTCCCTCCTTCTACCCTCTCATCTTCAAACACTTTGAGTGTTACATTTTTAAAATTCATTTAATTCTGTCTTTTTTTTAAATTAGATCACACTTCTTTGCTGAGCACACTTCTTGTGCTCATCCCTCTCCTCCACACATTCCCCTTTAATTGCAGACACCTAACGCTTATTATCTCTCCATTACTTCATCCTCCTCTGTTTTCTCTCCCTCTGCTCGTCTACAGGCATAGCTTCGTTCCAGTGCTTGGAGGAGCAGGTCATGTGGAACCCACGGGGTCCTGACCTGAGTAACTGCACCTCCCCGTGGGTCAACCAGGTGGCCCAGAAGGTGAGACCTGGAGCCGTACCCCCTGGCTATGGGTCTGTCCCTTTCCTCTGCCCCACTGCCCCATCCATCCTCCCTGTCCACCTCCACACAAACATTAACATATCTCCAAGGCTGGCCTGATTAAAATACAGACTTTTTTTAAACTGTCCCTTCATTACAAGGCATCTGCTCTTGACACTTAATTAACTATTTTTTTTTCAGTAATATACTTTAATCACAGCTAGGTTAAATTATTTGAAAAAATCAGGCTTAGGGCCTCACACTTTATGAAGTACTCTGTCACTTCAATTTCTCCATCATAGTCTCATATAATGCATTATACCTGTGCAATAGCTTAACATCATGGTCTCTAGATGATGCACAAGGATTATAGTAACACATACTGTGTTTCTATATACACTGTAGTAATTTGATCAATCACGATTTGGGCAGAAATTCGATTTCAGTCCATATAAATGTGAATTAAAAGTAAGCTGGTTACACGGCTACATTTCTGCAGGAGAAAACCCTGATTATTTAGACATGCCTACACTTGATCAGCTTTCTTAAATGTTTTTTAAGTGTGTTCATGTGCCTGCAAGAGAAAGCAGAATCACAGTGCAAAGTAACATTGTTCCTTTTGGCAAAAATCAATTGCAATTGCAAAGTGGCTGCTAAAAGTGTGATTTGCAAGTAAAACATCACTAGGGAGAACAAAAAGTTCACTATGTGTTCTACAATATCCATCTTTGTTTACAATGATGTGAGAGGGGATGATAATAAAGATCCTTTTTTTGGAGAGGGTCTGGGAGAATGTGATTGCCAGACAGGGAGTTATCTCGTATTGAGACTAACCCGCTTGGAATATGATGCAAATTATTAAACCAGTATCACCCTTATACCATCACTGTATGTAAACATGTATGTTTTTGTGTGTGTTCACGTGCAGATAAAGAGCGGCGAGAATGCTGCCAACATAGCTGGAGAGCTGGTGAACCACACACGGGGCCGGATCCAGGCTGGAGATGTCAGCTCGTCTGTGCGACTGATTGAGCAACTGCTGGACATACTGGATGCCCAGCTTCAGGCCCTGAGGCCCGGAAACAAGGAGTCAGCTGCACGAAACTACAACAAGGTAGAATTAAGTGTAAACACACGCATAAGCACACACATACACAAACCGACACTCACGCCTATATTTAATTCAGGCATTAGAAAAGGATGCTGAGGTTAATGTGAATTTTCCCCCCTAGTGCACATGCAAGGACGAGTGAGTTTTTAATTTACATTTTTTTGTTTAGCTGTTTAATTCCATGCTTTGTTTTCTTCCTTCCAGCTCCAGAAGCGAGAGCGGACCTGTCGGGCCTACATTCAGGTAACTTTTCCCTTTTCTCTGCCTGCTTTACATGCCTGTGGAGTAGGACTGCTCTGCGACTTAGAATAACTGGGGGAAGATAAATCCTTGAGTAGACTAGGTTTGTGGATGAGATTCCTTTGGCTCAGTGCTCTGTATTATGATTTATATTGCCTTTGGAATCATTACTTACAGGATATGTTTTTCAAAGAGCGGTGCAAGTAAGTTTTGGGATAACTCCTGGCAGACGTTGTGTGTTGGTATAGTATTTCCCAGAGCAGTGAAAGCTGATTTGTTTTTCAATTGCTCCTGGTGTACATATGTTTTGAAATATGGGTTCACCTAATATGGAAGTCATCTGTCTTTGACATAATCTTAGCTTTGTTGGACTGTGATTGAGCCTAAGTGTATAATATTGGCCTTTGCCTCATTGTGTCTCACAATAAGGTACAATATCTGTGGCTCTGAGAAAATGTAATTTGTTGATAGCACTGTATGAAAGGCAACAGTTTGTGTTACGACACCCTTCTGCTCTTTTCCAATATTTGTGCAATATCTCTGGTTCTGAGAAAGCTGTAATCTAATATCATGAAAAAGCCTTGTGTATGCTTCTCTGTAATGATGAAATGCGGCGCTCTGCAGCACACAGTCTTTTGTGCATCTTGACCTGTCTGCAGCATACTGTAATAGGACACCACATCTTCTGATCGCTGTTGGTGCAAGATGAATTTAAAGGCTGCTGTGTAGTATGTAACTGACCATTGTACTGTAAACTCAGTACTATTCAGAGGATGAACCAAAAAACACTCTCCGTCTTTTTCTTTTGTAGTGGATAGATTGCAATCTGATGCAAAATTCATTTTGTTAACAGAATTGCTCTTTATTCCACACAGCAGTCAATCCTTCATTTTGAGAGGCCTGAGCAAGAGAATTACATGATTCATCAAGCAGGCTACACCAATAAATTGGATAGCTGATACAACCATCAAAATTGCCATTAAATGAATTGTAAGTGTGAAATAGAAAGGTAATATGTCTGACATAGCACAGTTATAAATGTAGTGCACGGGAGTGGTGAGTTTCTAAGAAATTATAGATGAATCGTGGTGACTTTGTACTTTAAATTTGTCAAGTTATATGGTCTTACTTAACAATCAGTATGGTACAAAAAAAGAGTAATTACCAAGGAATGGGTGATAAAGAAATGAAGATCTAACTGATAATTACTGAAAAGCTAATTAATAGCTAATAGCACTTCCTGAAAATGGCAAAGAGACTGTCTCCAGAGTGTCTAATGATTAGTTACTACCGTAGATATCTGGGAATCTGCATACACATTTTTTTTATTCATTTTTCCCAATTTACTTCCCAAATTGTGTACTAAATGGCACAAAACTAATACTAATCATTACTACTATTAGGGACATGTTATTTTGTGTCCCCTCGTTTGCAGTAGAATATCCTAGTGAATAGTTGCTTGGAATGCATCTTTACTTCATGATTATCTTACCATTACTATTACATTTTTTTGTGTCTCCTCAAGTAAAGTAGAGCAAAAATCCTAGTGAACTGATAAAAAGCTACTAAAATTAAGTGGGAATGAGCTATTAGGTCTTAAATGACACAAGGAGGACAGAGAATGCTAAAAAGATTTTAAAGATAAAAAACATTATTATTCAGAGCAAATACATTATCTTAAATATTCACATCATATCTGTAACTATGTATGAACGCTTCTTGATTTGGATCCTGATTTGTTTGTTACTCATTCCTTGTCAGCTGCTCAGGATTTTGTGTACCTTGTTGTAAAGTAATGAATGCTTCACCTCCTTCATGCGCCAGGCGGTAGTGCAGACAGTGGACAACTTGTTACGTCCCGAGGCCCTGGAGTCGTGGCAGGACATGAACAGCACAGAGCAGGCCCACACTGCCACCATGCTACTGGACGTCCTGGAAAAGGGAGCATTCCTTCTGGCCAACAACATGTATGGGATTCACTTTTCTGACCGAGCGCCCAGCATTGGTAAGAAAACAGTATTGATGGTGTTCCTTATGGTGGATGTATGGATGAACCACAGTTTGGGGAATTACACCTCCAGATTGTGACTCTAATTTTCTCTTGTTTCTCGTGTTTTTTGCATCTTTGACAGAGGTTTTCATAAAATGTTGTTATGTGCTGTGTTTCCACCATCAGATCTCGAGGTGCATGTTCTAAACACAGAGATGGACCTGCAGGACTTGTCCTTTCCACAGAACTATGCCAGTGACAGCACCATCCAGCTTTCAGCTTCCACTATCAAACAGTACAGTCGTAACGGTCAGCAGCCCTTTCCCCACCCCATCCTCACCCCAAGGCCTGAAAAATTGTACTGTCCTATGCAGCCCACTCTTATGTTTCCATTTGCATTTTCATGCAAGCTTAAAACAATCTGCATGCAGTTGACTAAGTTATTGGTTCATAATAATAGGCTAATCAGATTAACAAAAGTGCTGAGACAATTTCTTTTCTTGATGGTTTCTTAACAGCAGTCTTAATAGAATAGCTGGGGAGGCGGGTAGATTACAATCGGCCCCAGTCTGACAGAGCAATCTCAGCACTACCGCTCTTCTCTCTTCCCCATTCCATTCTCTCGCTCCGTCTCTTCGCCATCTTATCCCCCTCTCTCATCTCTCTTGTTTCTAACCTCCCTACCCCCACTCCCTCCCCCCTCTGTCATCCCCCTCTCCATCGTTCCCTCCCTCCTGCCCTCCACGCCCCCCCATCCCATACCTTTTCTCTTTTCCTGTTTTTCTGTCTTTCGCTTGCGGCGGTGCGAGATTAAACAAACGCACATGAAATATTCATATGGAATAATAAGAGATCTGTGAATGCTTGAGGGATGAATGTTCCATTGCCCTCCACATTAAATCTCGCTCTCTTCCACCAGTCAAAATGAAACGGTCCTTACCATCATTCTAACCTTCACTAACTCTCCCTCTCTGTCTCCCCCTTGCTCACCCTGTCACTCAATGCTCTCTATCTCCGTCACTCTCACTGCCATTACCATATTATTCCCCCATTTCTGTATTTTTTTTTCCTTTACCGGTTTGTCTGCATCCCCCTTTTAATATAACTCCCTTTTTTTCCCTTTTCCATTTCTTTTCGCTCTTGTTCTCACGTTCTCTCTCTTTCATTCCCTTTCTCTTCATCTGTCTGTGTTTCTCTCCCTCAATGTGCAGGACAAGTCAAGGTGGTGTTCATTCTGTATAAAAACTTGGGATCCTTCCTGTCCACTGAGAACGCCACGGTGAAGATGGAAGTGGATGGGCCAAGCCACGATAAGAAGCGCCTGGCGGTCAACTCTCATGTAATTGCTGCGTCCATCAACAAAGAGTCCAGCAGAGTGTTTCTCATCGAGCCAGTGGTCTTCACACTCAAACATCTACAGGTGGCCTAATTCAGTCGCTATCATGTCGCTAATTTTCATTCTGACACATAGACTCTGTTCAACATTTGCCATCATCCCTCTCTTTGTTTTTCTTTTTCCGCAGTTGGATGATTATTACTCTCCAAATTGCTCCTTCTGGAACTACTCGGAGCGCTCCATGACAGGCCAGTGGTCGTCACAGGGCTGCAAGCTGCTGGACACCAACAACACACACACCACCTGCTCCTGCAGCCACCTCACCAACTTTGCCGTGCTCATGGCTCACCACGAGCCCGATGTAAGTGAGCAAGGGCGTGGTAGACATACGGTTAAAATCGAAGCCAAGTAATTTATGCAGACGTTCATTCGTGCGAGCATTAGCGTTCGCTCGCTCTCAGTCACACACCCTCACACACGCACACTAATGTACCCTCTCAAGGCTGACAAGCTCTTTGTTTTGAATTTTCTCTTTTCCTTCGTTCACTCCGACATTCAGGGAGGCACATGCTTACAAATTCATGTCCTGCTACTTCTAGCTGACATTCACATGAATTTGAATGTCATGTATTTTTTTCAGGACGTCTTGTCTCTTGTCTCTACACTTTAGCTCCTTGCATATATTTACAAATATTAAATTAAGCAATTTTCTCTCCCCTCCCCCCTCTTCTTTCTATCTATCCCCCTTTTGTTCCTTCCACTGTTCTCCCATCTATCTCCCATTCCACTGTTTTGTCCTATATTTTCCACTCTCTATTTGTCTGGTTCTGCTGTGTATCTGTGTCCCTCTGCCCTCTGTTTTTATCCCAATCCCCTCCAAACTCTCAACTCCCCCCATCTTTGTTTACGCGAAACTACCCGGACCTCAGTACCAGGGGAGAATGCATGAACTGATCCTGTTTGTGATCACCTGGGTGGGGATTGTCATCTCCCTAGTGTGTCTAGCCATCTGCATCTCCACTTTCTGCTTCTTGCGAGGCCTGCAGACTGACCGCAACACCATCCACAAGAACCTCTGCATCAACCTCTTCATCGCCGAGTTGCTCTTCCTCATCGGCATTGACAAGACAGAATACCATGTGAGTTTCAAGCCACATGTTAGCCTGATACCTGCCAAGGTTGTTGGGGTCAGTCACCCAATATGGCTTTGCTTGTTTTCTTGGAAATGAAACACTGCCTCTTTAAAAAAAAAAAAAAAAGCACTGCACTACATCCCCTCCTTTAAAACTTATGAAAGTGAATAACTCAGTTTTTGTATTTTCCAACTTGAAAAAGACATAGACAGTTATAGCATAACAAGTGACAACTTTTTTATTATATTAATAGTGACTGAAAAACTAAAATTGAGGCATTGTCTCATTACGTTACTCTATAAAACATTTACTGCACTGAGTAATGAATAACCACTCAATAGTATGCACAGAGCCAATCACCCAGGGGGCAGCTTTTAATTTTTCCTCTGTGATGTCCAAAACTACTTCCTGATAGTGACTCTGTTCTGTCCTCTCTGGTTTTTCAGTCAGTTATATGCCTCCATCTTAACTGTTTCTCCTCCTTCATTTTAATATTCCTCTTCTATTCCCCCTCCCTCTTCTTCTCTCTCTCTACTCTTTGCTCTTGCTGCTGTCCTCAGATTGCCTGTCCCATCTTTGCTGGCCTTCTGCATTTCTTCTTCTTGGCTGCCTTCTCCTGGATGTGTCTGGAGGGTGTGCAACTCTATCTCATGCTGGTGGAGGTCTTTGAGAGCGAGTACTCCCGCAAAAAGTACTACTATCTGTGCGGATACTGCTTCCCCGCACTGGTGGTGGGCATCTCTGCGGCTATAGACTACAGGAGCTATGGAACCAAGAAAGCGTACGTGTGAAGAGAGGTCTTTTGCACCTGCAGATTGAGAAGTAGGATTATGCTATTCCCCCAGCTGGAAATGTAATATGCAGTGCTGTGTGAACGGCTCTTGCACCTCCCCGTGGACTGGCTTTTCTGAACACACTTAGCCAAAGCCTGATGATTAGCCTTCATAAAATAATCCGCTGAGACAGGGAAATAGTGTGTGTATGCCTGCCTGTGTGTGTGTGTGTGTTTGTTCGTGAGTTTAGTTGTGTGTAACTCTCTCTTCTCCTTTGTGCCACTCCAGATGCTGGCTGCGAGTGGATAACTACTTCATCTGGAGCTTCATTGGACCCGTTTCATTTGTTATTATGGTATTAGCTTTACTGTCAGACAGTATTATTCCCCTCTGTATGTTGATATCACCCAGTCAAACTAAAAATATTCCACCATGCTTGCTTTATGAGGCTATTAACAGTGCAAATTGAGTATTTTTGGTAAAGTTCACTACACATTTATATGATTCTTCCTATCTTGTGTCCTTAGCTCAACCTCATTTTCCTCATGATCACTTTACACAAGATGATCCGCAATTCTTCAGCACTCAAACCTGACTCCAGCCGTCTGGATAACATTAAGTGAGTTCAAATTATTCAATGGCAGTCATACTTATTTATTTCTCAAAAAACATGTGACAAAAAAGAACCACTCTGTCGGATGGACTCCAAATTGATTCAGTTTCTCTGTGTAGCAAGTCATCATTTGTTAACATTTCCTCGTCCACTTCCATCAGGTCATGGGCTCTGGGGGCCATTGCTCTGCTGTTCCTGCTGGGCATGACGTGGGCCTTTGGCCTCCTCTTTATTAATGAGAACACAGTAATCATGGCCTATCTCTTCACCACCTTCAACGCCTTCCAGGGCATGTTTATCTTCATCTTCCACTGTGCACTGCAGAAGAAGGTAACCAAACGAGACTTGGAAGACTATGTATTATTGATGTAATTATGAATAGGCAGATGGAATGTTGTGGAGATGGATGGATGTGCATGTCTGATTAATATTCAGCATACATTTTTCAGAGTGATTTAATTTTTGCCATGACGTGTGGTAAAAGCCTCTGTTACTCCACATTGAGTCCAGGCTATTGAAACTGTGTTAAGTGTTTGTGTTTATGACTGGCTTTAAAACCTGCCCGCTGTGCCCGTGGTGTTATTTCCTTACAGGTTCATAAGGAGTACAGTAAGTGTCTGCGTCACTCCTACTGCTGCAGCCGCACCTCCACCACCAGCTCCCACGGCTCCCTGAAGAACTCAGGCCTGCGTGCCAACAACCGCTACTACAGCGGCAGCCAAGCTCGCCATGCAGCGGCCCACCGACAGGTGCAGGCAGGACAGACCCTCACACATAAATGATGGCACACACAAAGCAGTACACACACGATGCAGGCATTGTTTTTCTTTGAGCAAATGAAAAGTAAATCTGCCTGTGCGGCAAGATGATTTTAGTGGAAATCAGCTTGTTTCGGTGGAATGAAACAAAATCAAATGACTCTCTCAATACTATCTGACTTTAGATTTTTTAACCTGTCGAAAAGGGTGTCAAAACAAAATGAATAGCTTTGGAAACACCCTTCTGGTATATTTTTTCTCTTGTTCAAAAGGTCTGTCATGGAAGATTCTAGAGTACAAAATAAGTGCACCTGCAGGGGTTTGATTGCTGATCAATACCAGTGGCTCACTGATTACTTTGTGAAGCACTCAAATTTACTTACTTAACTTTCTTTTTCACGTTGATCAACTTCTGATTTGCCAATGACAAAAACATGTGCAGCAAGTGAAACACCGGTGTTACATACATTTTGTTCTAACTGATATATATGCATATATGACGTGTCCATTAGATGTTTCTGTCGCAGAGCTGGTCTAATCAGCCAGCGTGCTGGCCTCTGTTGTGAAGTTTTTACTTTAATATTCCCATGAATTACTGGCAGCTCTGTGCTTACCAGACTAGATGACTCATTAATAAAGACATCCTTTGAAGTCCATGTACTATATATAGACACAGGCACCATACAAGACATCGGGAAATACTGTGCATGTTGGCATATGTGCGATGGCAGACACTGTACACACACATTGACTTTTACCCCTCACAATCAACAAACAAGCTTGTAATAAGACACTTCCAAATAACAATTGTATCAGCTACTGCAATCATGTCTTACACATCTCACATTTATTAGCCCCCCTCATGATAACATGACATAGCTGTGTGCCTCTTTACCCAACGCTCAATCTCTTTGTTTGCCATGTTTGCCTATTGTTCTTCGCGGATTAGAGCAAGCTCCACAGTTTTGATTACAGCAGCCCCACTGAGTTGCAAAGTCTACCCATCGTGTTTCTATATTTAACTTGTCTGTTTGCTGCCACTCACTGAGCTCTGCTCCTTCTTCCAGAGTCGGATCCGCAGGATGTGGAACGACACGGTTCGAAAGCAGACAGAATCTTCTTTCATGGCGGGAGATATCAATAGCACCCCAACACTCAACCGCGGTGAGGCCTCTCTCTATCACTGCTCTGCTTCCCCTCCGTTAAGTTATGCACACTTGAATTCACACAAACACATAGATTCCAGAACACTCATATGGACTCACACGATTGAACATAAAGAAATAAAGCATGTAATTGGAGTGGACAGAGCCAAGGCAAAGCACTGTTATTAAATGTGCACCTGTGACAGTATACAAGATGATGAAATGTATGTTCCCAATGCCTAGTGTATTTCAGATAACTAATGATTCAGAACGCCTTGCAGCCAGTGTGCCAGCCAGCAAATATCAGTAAGCAGCAGTAATAGCTTAAATTGAATAACATACGGTTTAAGGCTGGTTGGTGGGTTTCAGTTTGTAGATAGATAGATACTTTATTCATCCCGAGGGGAATTTTTGTAGTGCTGTGGCAGCCGCTGGTCAGTGAAAGCACTTATGTATGGAGCTCAGACACTGTGTTATGTAAATTATTTGTGTGGGTGGGTCACCATAAATTCCTGTTACTGTAATTAAGCAGATATATGTGTATTTCTAATTTATGAGTAAATAAAGTCAGTAATACCTATTTAACTTAAAGAGCTACAGTTGTGCAGACCACATCATAAATCACATCTATAATAGAGTATAATTCTTTTTCGACTATTTATAACCACCAGAAATGGTTGGCAGGTAGTTCATCTTCGAAGACGAGTCGTCTGTCTTTGGTTTTTTTCGTCATTTTGTTTTGTGAGTTCCAGTTTTTCAGTTAAATAAAACAAGTAATTTGAACAAGGATCAAGTAATCAAATAATCAATATCACAGTATATTGTGTCATTTACCAAACCAGACATTTTCTGTTTATCCTACTAATATAGGTTTGATTCCTGCTTTGTGAAAATGTTTTCTTATTTTCTTCCACATACATTAGAAAAGAAGTATTTATATCATAGAATTGCATGTGTCGTAATACCACCATACAGTAATAGAAAAATATTCTAATAGCTGTGATTTGGCCTGCCCATTGCCAGCCCATTTGAACTCCAACCTTTTTATGGTTACATCATGGGATCGATTGCATCCATATCTTAGTGACGCATGCTGTCTCCACTGACCTCCCCATGAAAAGCGCACTAGCAATTATTTAAGAATTGAAAAATGTGTGTTGAGTCACTGATTGTCTCAGCCTCAGCAACTGGTGGCGTCACCGCTGCAGCCATCAGTAACACAGAGACGATCAAGGTTGGCTCAGGTTCCGGATTGGAAGATGGGTGGGGTGTTGATGATGACAACAGAGGCAGTTGCTAAATCAGCCGTCACTCTCTATGCTAATTTCATCCATTTTGTTTTTAATGAACTGATTACCGTGCGAGCGAACAGGGGGTAATTATTCTAATTGAGGAGAGTGACAGGAGCAAGGCAGGGGGTGAGGAAGAGGGTGCTACGAGTGAGCTGCATGGATGAGAGCGTGTGTGTTTGAGTGTGTGTGAGTGGTCAGGCAGGTCGGTCTGTTTCTGGGTCTTTTTCGTCACGACAGAGCAATCTCCATGGCTGATGGAGAAACACAATGTGGATCATTTCATGTTTTGCTGTCAAACACAAACAACTGTGCTGTGAAGCCTTTATTTTCTGTGCTTCTGAGAAAAGTTTGTCAGTTGGCAGAAAGTGAAAGACGAAGGGCAGTGCGGGAGGGAGGGAGAGAATAAAGCGTGTGAGAGAGAGAGAGAGGGAGAGAGAGAGAGAGAGAGAGAGAGAGAGCGAGAGAGCAAGAGAGAGGCGCTATCATGGAGGAGTAATTAAAGAGGCCAAATCTGGAGAAGAGATGCTGCGTCGTTATCACTGGCATTTAAAATCTCTTTGATTTTTCCACTTCACTTCTTTATAAACCATAATCTCTTCCTGACCATATTTATGTGTCCAAAAGACACACACACAAACACACACAGACTCCCATGATTCTCCTTGCCCTACTTTCTCTCCCCACTTAAAGCTAGTTCCTTTAATTGTCCACGGGATATTCCTGTGAGGTACACATAGACAGCTAATCCCAACTAATTTGGTGTTTGTAAAAAATTCTGGCACAAGGAACTGAGAAAATGTGGTTGAGTCAAGACACCGCAGAACGAGCCAGAGAATACAGGCAGAGGGGTTTGTGTGGCATGCCAGAAAGATGGACAGGGGAAGTGTAAGAGGAGGGAGAATGACAAATAAATAGCTGTGTTTGTGTGCACATTTTATTTTTCGAGAATTCCCTGCTCCCTTGCTGTGTGATGAACGGTAGGCGTGAGACCTGAAGGTTGCACTTTGCCTTCGACTACTCTCTGTCATGCTGTCCTATTTTTAATTTCATGGCATTTCTGTTTGAGTTGCCTCAGGCTGGAGCCATACATGGGCATTATACAACATTCTGTGTGCCATTTCTTTGAATTATATTTGTCTTGTAGTGGCATTCACAATGCACTGGGAAATTAACTGTGTTTCAATGGCTGCACCCCTAGACTACATAATGACATGCATTACTGTTCTACCCCATCTGACTACATTGTTAGGAGCAAAAAGAAAAATATTAATAATGGCAATGCTCCAAACAGTACCTTTCCCCTGCAATTGTATTTTTACTCAAAGGTTACAATCAGCAGTCATAAACATTGAGGAGAACACTGTGAAATGCATTACTCCATAAAGCACCAGCATAACAAAAAATAACCCCATCTGAATAAACAGTAAATATTTTTATGATTCCTGATGTTATTACTGAGTCTGGAAACGTGAATATCAGAGTGTTACAGCTATTGTGCGCAGTGTTTCTGCTTGTGATTGCTCTGCATACATTTGAGGCAAAGATAAGAGCCTATTTATGATTCTGTTTATTTTTTGCAGCAACCATGGGCAACCACCTTTTGACGAACCCAGTGTTACAGACTCGCACTGGTACCTCTCCTTACAACACTCTACTGGCTGAGAGCTTCACCCCACCCTCACCTGGCGTCTTCAACTCTACCGGTAAACCATAAACACTCAATCCTGTCAGCATGGTGTGTGTATATGCAGTATGCGCTCAGCTTGCTGTCCTTCTGTCCGTTACTCACTGTCAGTAGTTTGACGTGGCATCCACAAACTCACTACTGTATGTGATTGCTTGCACGTGTGTGAGTGTGTGTGTGTGTTTGTGCCTGTCTGTGTGTGTGCCTGTCTGTGTGTGTGAGCCTGTCTGTGTGTGAGCCTGTCTGTGTGTTGTTGTTTTTTCAGACCTTGTAGCTGTCAGACGGATTCACTAGGCTGAGCAGAACAGAGCCAAACAGTGCCTACAGCCTAACCAGCCATCTGGTCAGATCTTAAATCTTCATAAGAACAGCCACAAATTGATTTTGAAGTTTAGCTACAGCTGTGACTTCCAGAATTCTTGAGGACAGTTTTCCATTCCCAGGCAGAAAATGTAGTCAGCTTAAATCATGACGGCCGTAGAAAGGGATCAGACAGCTCGGTGTCCAGGGACAATTCATCTTGGTGTAGGTTGGTCCCGTGTGAGTGCCAGTGTGTGTGTTTGCTTCTATCTCAGTCTCTTTAAACAGCCCGACAGCTGTTTTATCGCATTGCTGCATTCCCACACCCCTTTTTGAATGCATATAACTGCTGAATTAGACATGTTCTGGTAAATGCTCCACTACAGTACCTATATTCACTTGGTAAGGGAGAACTATGACTGTGTGTGGCTCGTTGAGTGTGCACCGGCAGAGTATCAGGCCCAGTGTCTGAGGACTGAAATTTAAGGCGGCGTTACTGTTAAATATTTTAAAGCCTCTCTGCACAATACGTCAAGCCTGATGGCCACAGGCCTGGCAGCCAAGACATTTTTAGAAGAGAGTGGGAGAGGAAGCAGGGAGAGCACTTCATTAGAATGTCTAATTACCCACACTGCCACCAAAGAACGTTGATTAAAGTCATACTACGCATTGAAATAAAAAAAAAATAACCCACTTCTTACTTTTTGAGCGTCTTTGGCTTTTGCTTTGCTGTGTGATGGTTATTTGGGAGTAAAGGCACAAGATCTGTGGTAAGTTGTAGGAAAGTCGTAAAATATACATCACTGCTACTGTACAAGGTTTTGTATGACGTATGTATGTATGCAGTATGTATGTATGTATCTAGGTATCACTGACAGCTGTAAATCAATATCCAGAGTTTTTTCTGTGGCTTAGATGTAAATGTTGGAGGGATATTGTGTCAAACTAACAGGAGCAAGTCTCCATAAATCAGAGTTAATGTGACTGTGCATGTGTTTGTGCGTGTGGTAAGAGTTGGAGGGTTTGATGTTGAGCATGAGAGACAGAGAGAAAAGAAAATTTGCCAATGGACAAGGATATTTTTTATTCCGTTAATGGTTCCCTTTTGAAATGTCTTAAAAACTCATACATCAAGTTAATGTTGCACCATTAAAGAACATTTACTGACGAGTGTCTTTCATTTTATTCACTCCACATCACTTTCTCTGGGACGCACAGGAACCTTCCGTGACCCAAGTAAGTGTAATTCACCTCAGTTCACATCATTTTACCATCAGATCTTTATTTATTTTTGATTTATTTTTCTGTTACTGACACTTGAATCTGACTGTATGATAATAATGCCAAAACCCTCCGTCTCCTATCTCTCTTCTATTTGTGTTTGGGTCCAGAGAGCACGTTATCAAAGGCCCGCGACCCCTGTGGGATGGAAACCCTGCCCTTGAATGGTAACTTCAACAACAGCTACTCCCTGCGCACTGGCCCAGGGGGTGTAGGCGGGGGCAGCTGTGACTTCCTTGGTGGTGGGGGTAAAGACAGTCCCCCGCCCCTCCTCAATCCCCGCGGCTCAGAGGCACTGGTAGGCGGAGGCATCCGACGAAACCTCTCTGATGCTGCGGCCTTCGAGAAAATGATCATCTCTGAGCTTGTGCACAACAACCTAAGAGGTGGTGTTGGAGGAGGAAGTGGAGGAGGTGACGTAGCAGACAGGGTGTGCGGCAGCCTGGCCAGGGGACGTCCTCACGGTGGGGTTGGTCGGGGGACATCAGGTGCCGGGCCAGAGCCATGTATGAGCATGGATGAAGACGAAGACTTTCTGAGAGAGGGGCGGCAGCACACCCCGCAGGATGTGGAGCTGCTTTATAAAGCTCTGGAGGAGCCCCTGCTGTTGCAGCGAGCCCAGTCGGTCCTCTACCAAAGCGATCCAGAGGAGTCAGAGAGCTACACGGCCGACCTCACTGAGAGCCTGGGCAACAGCGGCCACAGTGGCCAGAGTGCTGGTGGGCAGGCAGGCAACAGAGCGCCAGACTCCCCTGCCCGTGACTCCCTGTACACCAGCATCACCAACCTGCGAGACTCACCCTACCCTGACAGCAGTCCTGAGCCCCTGGAGGTGGTCCCCCGTACGGCCCAGCCCCCTGAGGAGCTGTACTACAGCTCCGGGAGGCCCGCCCTGGGCTCTCGTGGGGCCCCCATGCAGACCTTCTACCAGGCCCCACCCAGGAGACCGAGTGGGGAAGGACACCTGGCTCAGGAGCCTGTCCACAATGAGGGAGATGGACAGATGCAGCTGGTCACCAGCCTGTGACTGGAGCCTGAAGGAGGAAGTTGGGGACTAATATGATGGCCAAAGCCGCCTCCTTGCCCGCCTCGTTCTCGTGTCTCTCCACTTTATGCTTGTTTGGTTGCCTTTTTTTTCTCTTGACTTTTATTTAACTACTGTAACAGATGAGCAAACAGAGTGACCTTCAGGTGGAGTCGTGCCTGACTCTGCAGAATCAGCCTTTCTCTCTAACCCTCCCCCATCTTATGGAGATGAGTGATAGGTGTTTTTTTCCGCAGAGCATTCATAGGCTCCCTGCAAACCCCAGTCCTCCCCATTTCCTTTGGTACCCTAAGGCCAAGTCCAGCACTCTGAATGTACCAATCCACCCCCTTTACCTTCAGATATTTCAAAACTTTAAAACTTTGTTAAAGTTTTTTTATGTAATTTCTCTTCAGACCTGCCTCCGGAGATGGGAATATCATTTTATATTTTATCTCATTTCCCTTTCGTACCATATATAGGTATTTTTTGAGTCATCATGTGATTGGAGTAGTTAGCTGTGGAGACAGGGAATATAGTTCACTATTATAACCTAAAAAATGTCTCAGAGAAAGCTCTTCATTGTTGCCAAAAATATCTTTTATTGAGCCAGAACAGAAACTAGAACATTCACACATACAAACACACATACACACACAGGCACACACACACACACACACACACACACACACACACACACACACACACACATGCTCACTCATCCAGAAGTGCTCATTACTGAACATCAAGAGTGAAAACAGTACTCCATCTAAGTAAAAGGGAACAAGAGCTTTTGTTCCAAGCAGGCAGTGGGAGCTGATTCAGAGTAGTTGCCTTCATTTTCTCTTGCTGTGAATCGACGACTATGTACAGAAGTGGAGTAGAGGCAGAGACGGAGACTCACGAGGTGCTGCACCACCCCTCCAGAGCGGGAGAACCTGCATCCATAAGACTGGCCAATCCTCTCCACTCTCCTCTCTGGTTGTTTGCTTTAGGAATTTGAAAAGTTAAATGACTGCCTTGCTATTGTTTTGAAAGGAGTATTCAATTTGTTGACTTTGGGTCTGCATCCTCTGCAGGAGCGGACTGGTGTCGCCCCCTACCCCTGTACTTTGCTGTTAGAGCCTAGCCAGTTGAAGTGGACTTGTTTCCCGTGTGTGGTTGTGACAAACAAGACTGTAAACGCCGCAAACGCACTGGCCAGCCAATTGGTATAAGCGTGTACATAGGAACCACACATGAATCTACTTTATTCCTACTATGTAAATAGAGACACCAGATGATCAAAAGCAACAAAAAGTAACAAATACTATGAAACATGACTTCTTGTACTGCAACAAACCAACAAAAGAAAAAAATAAAATGTTTTGGAGTTTGTGAACTGAATGATAAACTCTATCTCTCTCCCCCATGGCTTGATCCCTCGCTCTCACTCTTCTGTGCCATCCAGTGAAAAATCCTTAGTAATCCAATGGAGAGAGAAAGGCAGGCAGAGAGAGAGACAGATTTTAATGTGTAGTAGATTTTATTTATCCAAATGGAAAACGGAACAAAAAAAATCCCGGCACAATTTTTATGTAATATAATCCGTTACAATGTTTGACCTTTGACATTGGAATTGCCAAAGTCAGCGGGGCGGGCGGGAGGCAAGCGAGATAGATGTCGTCAAATGTCATACTGTGCCTCACAGGCACGATAAAGCATTGTGGCTGAACAACAGCATCCATAAAGTGATTTGGTTTGCTTTTGTATTATTTGGAAGATATAACCAGATTACATACTTTTAACAACATCGGTTTTAGCATGTATGATGACATTTGTTTTACTATCAGAGAATATTACATTTTGCTGTTTCTTAAAAGATAGTTTCAGCATTACTCCAGAGCCTAATGTGACAATTCATTAATTTCCTGTGTGCACGTGTTTGTGTGCATGTGTGTAAGTATGATGTCTGACTGGCTGGTTGTGTGTGTTCACTGTCAAGTGTGTGTGTGTGTGTGTGTGTGTGTGTGTGTGTGTGTGTGTGTGTGTGTGTGTGTGTGTGTGTGTGTGTGTGTGTGTGTGTGTGTGTGTGCCGTGTACCAGACTTTTGTATGTGCGCACACATTTGAAAGGCTATTTCTTTTCTTCTTGAATGCACAGCTGACAAGGGGGATACTCATCTCAGAGAGCTGCCATTACTTCTCCGCTTCAAGTGGAAGTTGCTCTTGCCGTGGTGTTAAGGTACAAGGAGGACAGGAAAATTCAGACCGCCTGGGGAGATGGGAGATAACCATATACCACAAAAATGACATACAGGGTTGACTGATTGGGAGGAACATGTTTCCAATATGCCACCTTATGCAAGCGATACATTTGAGAAATTAGCTGTCAAGAGAGAGCTGCTCATGAGGATCCTTTCATCCAGCTGAAATCTGTCTGACCTTTAAAAAAAAAAAACTGAGAGTTTGCCTTCTTCTACGCTGTATTTATATATATTTGTTATGGTTTATTTATCAGTTTTTATGTATGTTTTTGGAATATTTATTCACATTGATTTATTCATGTCATTGCTATTTTTATTTTTTTACTGTCTCCCTCGTAAATCTGCGGCAAGCGAAGGAGTGCGATATGTAGACAGAACGTGAGCAGAAAATAGATGAATCCACTGCAGTGTGACATTTGGCTATAGAGCCTGACTGTCCCACTTCTAAGAGAACCCAAAGGACAGCTTTTAGCTGTGGCTCCTGGGGCTGCAAGAGATAGAGGGTTAAAGACAGATAAGGGAGAGGGATTACAAGGATTTGGCACCATTTATTCTTGTTATTCAAATCACTGGTGTAAGTAACATTGTATGGGCCACGGAGCGCGATGAGGCTCAGAAAGAAGGCACTAGTATCATCACTTGAGCCATAGGGGGAACACGTGCAATATTGCTTTGATGGTACATGACTTGGATTTGCAGCTGAACCTGGGAGCTGTCTGTGTTTACAAATGAAAAGACAATATGCACATGTATTCTGCTCTGCTGCGCTGCTGGACAATGTGAAGCACGGATCTCACGGCTCGGTGGCGGGGCACCGTACCGAGGCCGCGCTCACTGGTCAACTGGACAACTGAATGTATTTTAACAAGCATGTCTGAAGATAAAACAATTCACTCCAGGGTGGACGTGTTAATGGGAAACACAAGGCGGCCATCATCATCTTTATCCCCCATCACTCTCATCACCATCATCATTAACTCCATCCCTCCCTCATTGTATTTGACATAATGTGCTGAGGCTGATCTCTACTGCTCAGCTGGGACCCGCCCCAGGGGAGAAACACTGTTTAAAAAGGCACTCCCCATGAGAGGAGGAATGTGCGTCACCTTGGGCCTGCTTCTCTCTTTTCCAGCACCTCCTACCTCCTTTTCTTTTCCTCCCTTTCCCCCCCATCTCATCCACATTTTAATATCAATCTCAATGGACGTCATTAGTGCAGCACTTTTTTGAGAGTGTTAATTTGTTTTGTCAAAAGCTTTGTTTATCCCAGATTAATATCTCAATAAACAGAGGAGTGCTGTACTGTTGTAAATGATAATGATTATACAGTAGAAAACCCACAGCCCATGCTGTTGGACAGAGGCTCACACATAGGAGTTTCTCCACCATTCAGAGCCCTCCAAACCTGTGATTACTGTAATAACACAGTGGGTACTAATTTACAACTCACCCTCGCTCTCTTCTACTCTCTTTTTCTGTCTCTGTTGGCAAATGTTTAACAAAATTCCCGTTTTTATACTAGCAAGCCTGGTATGCATGTGCTCCAGTGGATAGGTGGGACGCCCAACCTTTGACACAGTGCTGTCTCACCCCTGCAGCTTAGTGTTAGTGGAGAGTGAGCTGTGGCATTGTTCAGTCTATCATTAGACAGTCCGTTTACTCGCAGTTGACCCTTTCACACACATACTTTTTTTTTTCAACCAGTGACTTGTGTTGCCCATATCAGACCAGGAGGGCAGATGGGAGGGAGCTACTGGTGTGTGAGTTCAATAGCAGCAGGAGGTCATTATGTCGGTAAAGACTGGCCCAAGAGGGGACAGAGCGGTGACAACATCAGCAGAGATGTCACAGATATCACAAATTCATAGCTATAGAGAGAGAGGATGGCAGTTGAGGGGGGTTTGCAGTGAGGCTGTGCAGGGCTGGATCTGGAGATAAGGAGATACATGTGCTACTTTGTTTCAGGCTGCTTTCTGTTGGTGGTTAGCAATCCAGAGGTTATCACTTTATTGTTTAAATTGGTCAAGCTGGCATGTCAGATCTCAAGTTTGTTCATTGAATAAAACAAATCTGCCTGTAGAGGAAGAAAGATGATGTGATTGTTGTTTGGTCTAATGGATGCTTCCTTAAAAAACAATGTGAAAATGAAGCCACTGCCGCATCAGCCGATTAAAGTGAGATTTTTTGAGTGCTAACAAATGCGACGGATTTTCCTATACAGATTTATAAAAAGCAAATGTAAACAATGATAAAGTAGTACTATTTTGTTATTGGTCTCTTGTTACGTGTCCACGTGACTACTGAATACAGTACTCATAGAGTAGTTTTAAGAATATGTAGGGGTGATGAGGATGAGGATTGTGCTGTTTCTCTTTTGTGTTGAATATGTGTCCATGAGGCTGTGCCAGCAATTCAGGCCATCTTTGATGCACAGGGTGGGACCAACATCAGAGGAGCTTTTGTGTAGGATGGGCTTCTCCAAACCTGTGAGGCATTTTCTACATGGAGACACCAAGGTCCAAAACAAACATATCTTTTGACACACATACATGTGTACACATCTTTAGTCAGGTTAGTTTTATACACTGAAGTGGAGACGGACATGTATCTGCTGTATACTTGTTAACGTCTATACACATACAGCAGGAACAGGCTGAATCTGTATCTTTCTATTTCTTTCTTTTCCTCCATTGGGTGCGCGGTCTATGAGAGTGGGGAGGAGCTGAACTGTGCCTGCATGTACCTGTCCATGACTAAGGATCTCCATCCCTTTATTGTCCATGCAACAGGCTAGAAAATGCTGCCCAAGATTATCTGTGTCCATCATCAAAGGTAGAATAGCTGGCTATAGCAGGTGTGTATGGGATATTCTGAGTATCAGCCAAGGGCTGCATTAATCAGCTCAGTACAGTAGAACCTGGTCAGTATTGAACATCCCCTGAAATGCTTAAATTTATGGAAATAAATTATTGGGTGCTAGTGGTTTTACATAACAGGCTGTAGGCATTGGTAGAAACAATGGGTACTGACATTGTGCCATGTGGGGTTCTACATATAGCACCATTTCCAGAGCTTTCTGTGATTTTTCTATGAAATAAATTATTTATGATGTACCACTGAGACAGTTGTAAACTGAGGTTAATATAACACCTTGATACTGTTTTTATTTTCTTTGAGGAATAATGTTAATTTGTTCTTTTTAAATTTTATTTCACACAATCATGCTTTGACAGCTGTCTGGGCCCAACGGGATGATTTTCTGTGAGTGTTTGCATCATCGCAGGTCGGAGCAACCTTGTATCAGCACATATTAATAAAAAACGATTGAAATTATACAGTGTTCATGCTTCGGGTTTCTATGGGAATGTCTTAAAGGGGCTCAATTTTTGTGTGTGTGTGTGTGTGTGTGTGTGTGTGTGTGCATGCATGTGTGTACACTTATGTGCAGCATTTTTGCTTGTGTGCTTGCTTATGCATATGCCAGTTTGATAAAAGCATAACAACAGCAAACAGAAATTATTAAGAAGTCTCTATCTCTGTGTTCTATATAAACTTCAATATACCTACCTCGTGATTCAAACTGGAAATGAAAAGACGTTTTTAAGCACTAATACAGTGTTTATGTTTTATTCATGGGCAGTCCTGCAGGTTACTACAGCATTGTGCTGCTCATCTGTGTACCATAGGAAGCAGGGGACTGAAGCCAAGCAACTCAGCCCCTTCCTGAGTCAGCTCCCCTTTGAACCACACACTGTATGCATATGCAGATTTGACCGGTTGGTTTGGATGATGATTCTGTCAAATACTTGTCTGTGTCCGAAGCATATTGCACAAAGTTATCAAAGACATGCAAAAAGCAAGCTGTCGGTTTAGGAGACAAAACCCAACACTCTTAAGTGTTTGGATGGGGACTAGTAAGAGCTTTATGCACCGGGGAGGATGAAAGGACTGGTCCCATACTAATCTGGCGGTAGCAAGGCTTTGTTTCACTACAGTAACCCTGAGTCATTATTACCGGGACCAGCTACAGTGATCTTTGCAGAACATTATGTGTTGTTATGCAGATTGTGGGCCTAATCAGCTGGATTTCGTTTTACAAAGCATCAGTCAAGGTATAATATAATAATGGTGTGTGATAATCAACTGCAATCTTTTGCGTGGAGTACATCTTACTGAATGTTATGATTGAATGCACACTGTTTGCTTGCAGCGCAAAATGTCTTTTTAAACCACACCACCAAATAACTATAGGTTTTTTTTTTCTTTTAAAACATTGTGATGAACTAGAGATCAGTTAGGGATAACACAACTAAGTGTCTGGGTTATTGCAGCCCCTCTAGCTTCCCTTAAGCCTTCTTATCCCTGATGCTGTGTGATCAGTGAGTTTTGTTTCCTGACTGCTCATAATACCATTCACAGTGGAGTGTGATTGGTAACTAATTAGCCGATATATAATTATTATGTCCATCAGAGCAGGGAGGATTCATCCATAATTACAGGCCCGCCCATGTTAATTGTTTCCCCCCATGTCATACTGTACGCTGTACATGTATGATGGCATGTGATGACTCACCCCCTACCCATCCACCCATCTGCCCAGCCCCTGCCTCGCCGCTCATGTCCCCTCAGTGAAACTCCCTGAGAGGGGAAGCTCTGAGGCCTTGACCATTCAGTCACCCTCTTTTCACTGGTAGTACAGTAACACTTTCACACACTGACATACCAAACATGAGCAACAAAGCCTCTAACCACTGATTCACTCTCTCCTCTTAGTACTCAGTCCATCTGTGAGGTAAAGAAAGGGAGCTTTTTCAAGGTCATTGCACATTTAGAGAAGCTTAAAATAGAATCAGACATCGACTAACAGCAACTCTCAGCAGATCCCAAGATATTGAGAAAAGAGAAGTCAGCCTGTGCCCCTGTGTGTTTGTGTGTAACTGTAATTACTACCATACATCAAACTACGGGGGCAACACATTTTTAAGTACTGTAACATACTGTATAATGTTATGATCAGAAGGTTATGTGTAAGGTACTTACTGTTCCTTTGTTGGGTTATTAATAAATCAGAGTGCTATGCTAGAAAATACAGAAATCAACCCGAAAAAAATGCATTTATTGTGTTTGCATCACTCAACAAAAGTTAGAAGAGGTGTAATAATGTTGCTTATGTACCTCAGTGTTAGGACTCGTGAATATGTACTGCCCCCTTGTGGTATAAAGTTGATACTCCAGCTGCAGCATTGCCTTCAATAGTTAAATATGATAATAATAAAAATGACCAGGCAGTGAAAACCAGGGTGGAAGTAACAATTTATTTAAAACTCATTACAAGAATTCATCATTTTCAATATACTTACTGTATTTAATATATATATTCAATTTGATCAATTTACAATCAAAAGCAATGCAACTGAGTACTTAAAAGCAGAAAAAAAATACTTTATTATATCATCTTTGAATTTGCAAATGTAAATGGCAATAAAAATAAACATTTTGCTCGTTGATTATGCAGCGATGATGAAGCAAAGGCAGGCTTACTTAAATGATTGGATAATTAAGAGCTTACAACTCCAATAGAAAAAACGGTATCATGTGTTGCATTTATAATGCATTATCTCATTTAAATTACACATTTAATGAGGTATAATATAATATAAAATATTTGATATAATATATATGTTTAGTTTATAAATATGTATTTATATAATATAACATACTTGTTAGTATAAGTACATTGATATTAAGTTGTCTCAAAGCTGTGTATGTGGTACCTTTTCTGACATGTTTTCAGTCCACCGCTCCTTTTGTCAAACCATGCACTTAATATGCTCAGTAACAAACCACCCAGGCAATTTGTTTTGCAATAACTAAGGTTAATCTAAATGCAATTACCCAAATTATTATGTTATCTGATTGACTGAGCATATATCAATGAATAGACTTAAAGAGACGCATAGACAACACCAGTTTCCACCTGGATTGTCAAATTTTTCTGTGAAAAAAACTTATGTCATCAAAATGATTTAAAATGTTTGTAATAACAGCACATAGGGCTTGCAGAGAATATATCTTCTTACATTGTGAGAGAGAGAGCGCAAAGCATCATGTGATGAAAATTATTACGTAAACAACTTGATCCTAAAGGAGCTGCCAGTAAATGTACCACATAGCCTGACTGTGAAAATACTTTATATTGTATATATAACATAGACTGTTATTATTATTATTATTAGTATTATTATTATTATTAATATTATTATTATTATTATTATTATTATTATTATTATTATTATTATTATTATTATTATTATTATTATGTATAATTCTTCATGTTGGGTGTTGACTCCACGTCAGTGTCCTGCAGAAAACAATGCAATTTCCAAATCAAACAAACACAAAATAAAAAGAGCATTGTAAAATAATATTAAAAATATAATAAAGCATAAATAGAAAGCTTTCTACTTACTAATGCAGAGCACCTGCTGACCTGGTCTGGGTCCAAACCGCGCCTGTTCACCAAAGCTACGGCTTCACCTGTCATGTCAAAATGTTGGATGGCAGCTCTGGAGACAGAAACAACAAGGAATAGAGACATGAGCCTCTGCACAGAAACAGCAAAGCTTGGTTAATGCTCACTATCCAAGCAGCAGACGTCAGACAAGTTGTGAAGTTCAGATTGGCCCTTCAGATTTGAGATGGAGGTGGGGGGTGGGGGGAGCAGTTCATAAAGTTACTCCTGACAGCTGTCCAAACAGCACCAATAGGCAAAATGAAACAAGGAGACTGGAAATTGGAAAGAGACAGAGATTTCTCTTTGGGCTCAGTTATGACTGCAGAGTGACAGAGCGCAAGCGGCAGTCTCACCCCTCATTCAACAGCAGCAGTTTCCCTTCATTCCCATGATCTTCAGGACCACGATCATTAGGAGTCCATCCATTGTGCTTTTCCCTGATCCTGGAGAAGGATTCACAGCCATTATCAGTTGGGCATAGAAAAACCTCAGGGTGAGTGCTTCAGGTCATTATGTTATTGTTTATTTTTACTACCACAATATAGTTGTTTATGACTTCATCTTTCATCTGATTGACTTACCAGAATGGCAACTTGGTTTTGCTTACACTCTAATATTTAGGAAATAATAGTTTTATCTGCCAGCTATATGAAACTGTAGTCCTTATTTCTGGCATCTTTTTGAGTTTGGGTAAGGGTGTGTTGGCATGCTGTTTAAATAGCTCTATATTTTGCTTAGTTTCATCTCACCTGCACATTTATAGTTCCTCTTTCTAGCTTTTATAATTTTTTAATCACTGTTTTTCATAATTTTGCAAACATCTTAAAGAGAAGCGAACATACTGTAACTTGTGGGTTGCTGTAAAATAATTACAGGCTATACATTCATACATAGATACATACGTACGTACATACATACATACATACATACACACACACACACATTCATACATACATACATACATACATACATACATACATACATACATACACAGACATACACACACATACATACATACACACACACACACACACACACACACACACACACACACACACATACATACATACATCTTCAATAGGACATTCTCACCTCATACACTCCAACAACTCTTAAAAAACCATAAATGTAATGCAAAAAGGTAAACATTTAACATTTACAGTATGATATTTAAATTGTTAGACTACAGATTACCAAACAACGTATTTTTCTTTGTTTTCAACCACTCCTCCTGGATCATCTTTCAAGCTCCTGAGGCAGACAAATAAAATACTTGTTAAATACGAGTGTTGACTGAATAAAAAAACCAATATGATAATAATTAACACAGACAATCCATCCACCACTAAAAGCGTACCTGTTCATGGCTCGATGATCAGAGGTTTTGTCAGGGGCACTTATGTCTCTGCTGCAAAACAAACACTAGATAAGAATGGCACTGAATCTCTTCTGAGAAATCCTATTCACTACCTGCCCAGTTAAAGGGACACTTCACCTTATTCCTCAAAGAAAAATAGGCCACAGACACAAGAAAAGTAAAAAATTCTCATCCTCACGTTTTATCGGGCTTCAGTCCCTCATTGCTTAAGTTGCGGTCCAGACTAAAGGATTGAGGAGTCTTGCCATCAGCCTTGGGATCAATACTATGGAGACAAAGATGGCTTTTAGCAGATTACAGTCTAGACTTCCAATTGCTATTTAAAAAAACACTTTGACGGTTTTGACAAACAGGCCAACACGAGGTCAGAGATTATGAAGATGTTCTGTTAACGTGGAGCCTAACCTCTGCACACTTCCAAGTTTGTCATCTTGCTTGATATCATTTTCACCACTTCCACGTGGATACGAATCAGATATTTCACTTAGCCTATAATGACAAAGAAAAGATGGAAGATGTATTCACCTTCTCCGATCTGTGTTAAGAGTAGCTTCTGAATGTTAGCTCACCTGTTAACAATGTTGGATTGTGCTGTGTCCAAATCATCAGCTGTGACCTTTTGGACTTCACGTCCTCCAGGGTGTCTTAAAGGGACATTCAAACATAAAGTTACATTCAGCAAGTAAGCTGTTTCAAATTCACCTTTTCTCTAGAGATTTTCTGGCATGCAAAATTATTTTACCATTGACCAACCTTTCATTAACGTGTCTATGCATTGAAGGGGATTTACTTATTAAAACTGAATGACAGAAGTGTATTTATGTGTGCATCAACGCCAGCTGAAACGTATGTGAAAAGTAAGACTGACCTAGTTTCTTCTGACTCTCCCCTCTCTGCCTGGGAAATCCCCTCTCTGAGACAAGGGCAAGTCTTAAGGTATCTTAAAAAGACAGAAACAGCAGGTGCACCGTACTGCTTCCTGACACAAGAAACAAAAACCTTTCTGTATCAATACAAGACTGTGCAAGTAAATGTGTAAATGAGATTAACAGTTGATTGTTATTGCAAATAGAATAGAACTTACTTTTTACAAATGTAACAGCAACAAAACATCCCCATCATGAGCACTATCCCACCGACCCATACACAGACTGGACGACAGACAAAATACAAACATGTTATCATCAAATATTAATTAGTGAGCTATTTTGCAGCAAATTAATTCATACTATTGCCAACACATATTTTGTGAGGCACTATAATAACTGTCACTCAGAATAAACTTCTCACTGCTGAGGTTCTGTCGTGTTGGTGAATCATCGGGATCAGGATTCTTAATTTTCTCTGTTTAAGGTAAAAACAATATTTGTATATATCATGTTTATGATGTATATGTATACATTTTTGATCAGCAATGTAAGATAAGATCCAATAGTAAATCAGTACAATAACTCATTGCCTTACCAGTCATTTTATAATCCACACAGATCTCTTCTACAAAGCTTCCCTAAAAAGCAAAATCAAAGTATATTGTGAGAAGGTAGAGTAAATATTTCACATTTACTATATGACTTTTATTGGTTTAATTTAAGTACATTACAATTTAGGGTGACTCACATTAGGAAATATGCATTCTACTCGCAGGTCTCTACAGTCTCTTGTAACGAGTGAATGGTTGTCCATACTTATCACTTCATTCGAATACCTAAACAACTGAGTGCCACGCGCAGTATGAGCAATCAGAGTCTGTTGGGAAAATAATAAAAAGCGTACTTTAAATTGACTGCAGCCACAACATAAAACAACCTCATTGTCAAACTTTCACCTTCATTTTTTTATTATTTCCTCTTCCCTATGTGTCTTTCTTTAAACACACATAGTAAAGGATCATAAGGACTTTTAAAAACAAAACTATGGACTACTGCAGAGTGTAAAGGTAAATCAAAATACCTTATTATCAAACACAGAAATCTCTCCTCCCTCAGGACACGGATATAAGAACTTGAATCCCTTAGCCTTGTTAACGTCGTTGCAGGAAATGTTTTTTGGAGGGCATTCTGTAAGACAATGGAGTTGTACAGAAGTAAAGAATAACCCTAAAAAACAGAAATAACAGAAGTGGAATACACATTTACTTACGTTGTGTTTTGCTGATACAAATTAACATAATATCGCATATCACAATGCCAATTCGAAAAAGTTGAAGGGTCATTTTGTCGAAGGAAGGAGAGATTAGACTCTATGAGCTTTCGACTGAACTAAACTAAAACGAGGAAGTTAAAAAAGGAAATGACGTAAGTCATATAAAAAAAAAAAGGTAGTTGTAGTAGTTGTGCACGGCCAACACAAGGGGAGGCCCTTGTCCTACGGGTCAGAGACTCACAGTGAACAGACCAGACCGCCCTCTTCAGACAAGACACAAATCACCACAGGGTTTTAATTCCATTCCAGATTTTTTTTTAAATTAAACAGATAAGTAATTAGATAAGCACATCCTGCAGCCCAGTAAATTCTGTATTGTGGCAGGATGTTTTAACCAGGTGGATACATATATCAATGTTCACGTTTATGTTGAGTATATCCTCCTGTTATCTAGGATAGCAGTCCTCCTGACTTATTCTAACAATGAGAGACCAGAGGGAGAAAAAACACCACTGAGTACTCAAAGAGGCCTCTGTCATTTCCCTTTTACACAAACACACACACACACACACACACTGCAAGGATAAAGCAGAAGCCGCCATTCTGCAGCACGCTTCATTTACACTACATCTTCTCTGGTCCACCGAGAAAACACAGACCATCGTCTGTGTCACTCAATATGGGCCCCTCTCTATCTCTTCAACTCCATCTTCTTCCTCTCTGTCCCTCTTTGTCTCTCCTTTGCCCTTCCCTATCTCTCTTACATTGCAGTAGTCCACCAGCGTAACGAGCAAAAGAAGTGCCTCCAAAACATACTCTCAGGATTCCACCTTAAACATAATTATCACATTGGCTTAGATGTGGGAAAAGCTATAATTAAGGCCAAGCAGATTGACTTATTAGCCAATTAGATGTGACTAACCAACCATGATCACTTCTTGGCGAGACCCGTACTGAATAAAAATGACAGCATCACAAATAAGCACGAATGAGAGAGTAAATGGACTTGGCTCAGCTCCCCTGGTGGGAAGCTGTGTGGAAGTGTTCAATCATCTGATCCATTTTCTATAGATATCAAGTGACAGTGGAAGGCTTGGGTATCCTACCATCCCTTTCAATATCCACAGAGCCCCTGCATAAACAGAGGAGAGTAGCGATGACGCAGGACAGGCTAAAAAACACACACAGAGCTCTGAACATGCATGTCCAACAGCCCACACCCCCATAAACACTACGCGCCTAGTTCTTAAAGGAGTAAATTCCAGCAAGTCTTAACAGGACTTTTAGGGTAAATAATTAGAATTTTGCTGCTTTCGAGTCCTCTCCTCATCCGTCTCAACTCTTGCCTTCTTGTTCCTCTCATAAGAGCGGTGATGAGAGATAAACAGCTCTCTTCCCGTCTCAATGCCACCCCCTCAATCCCTCATTCTCTGTCCATGTGGATAGATGAGGGTAGTAGAGCTTGAAAGGTAGAGTTTTGGATCTGGTTTTGTAAGATTTTTTTTATGAACAAAAGAAGGACAGGGGTAAATTAACCCCCATAAAGTTTGTACAATTCACCATTATAAAGCCAAGTTTAAAACAAAAACTTGGTGCACTATTCAGAGCGTGTGAGTTCTGGAGTCAAAGCTGTAACGCTCTGAGAATCCTGAGTAGCTCTGAAACAATAGTTATGGCTGCTTAGTACCCTGCTTGGCTTGAGTTTGCTTAGCTCAACGACAGTTGCTAAATACACCCGGTAGAAAGTCGACCCCAACCAAAACAGTATATACAGGCCAGGAGTGACTCCTTTTAAGAAAACAATATCATGTTCACACCCTGACAGTGTGTATTTTAGACTTTCGCTATAGATAATACATTTCAACGTCATATTATTCAAGCAGAGAGCAACACCACAGGCAATTACATGGCATTTTCCCTGAACCCCTAACCTTAGAAATGATTGAACCGTGGCTAGGAAAATCTTCAAGTCACTAGGAGGGCTTTCAAGTAAAATGGTAATTAGCATAATCTCTCATTCAGAATGCAGCAAGACCAAAGGAGAAATGAATTTAGAGAACGTCAAATCATGCTGGCACTGTTAGAGACATTTTGGCCTGTCCAGTCAGCTCAGTATGAAGCCTGAAACCCCCACTGGCACAGGTTGGATATCACAAAGGGACATCTACACTCTGCCAGCACAGGAAGCACAGCAACACCAACACACACTGGCATACTTACTCACTCATAGAGACATATCTACACAGTAATCACATTGAACTGGGTTTCACCCAGCTCACCCAGGGGATCTTGATGTGTTCTGTTCTGTAATACATAAACATCTAATCATGCTATGTGGTTACATTATGGCATTTACATACAAAAAGAAATGAACAGCTAATAAAAGTGAATTAGTAAATGTAAAAGAATATTCTTCATGAGTGCTAGGAGTAGAGGTGTCATGGGAATATGTGAATATATGAAGTCACAGGCCCTAACACAATTACACGTACACCCACACCCCACCTACACCTCCAACACACATATTAATAAAGCCCCTTACGAAGCAGCCAACTCTCTCCCTCAATTCCAAAACCACAGCTCCCCTTTACAGAGCTTGGTCAGCCTGGGCACAGAAACCTGATCCTGCTGAGAAAGTCTTATAAAAGGAAGGAAATAAAACAACCCAATCAAAAACACCTCTCCTCCACAGAGCCAAACATTAAAGATCGGAAAGATATCTGCAAACAGACCAACTCCTGCCTGAGGGCCTATCAGTGTTTGAATATAAAGGCTTCGTGAGGCTACATCATTTACATTAGGCTACAACAGCCACGTCAAAGCACTGCACAGTCTAATGCACAGCAGTTCTTATTCACATGGTGCTGAGGCACATGTTGTGCAATATCAGAGAGCAACTTGGACAGCCTCTATTAATCTGTTTTCCAGCTCAATCTCCTGAGACGGATCTCTGTCAGAAAACAAACCTCTCTGTTTGAAGCATGGCCTTCAGTTAAACTTGTTCTTCCTTTCTCTGCACATTTCACTCTCCTTACTCGGTTTTCTCTCCCACTTTCCCTCTTACTCCTCTTTTCTTTCCCTGCCATCTCTTCCTCCCTCTCACTGCTCTTTGCTCTTTTTTGCCATGGTTTCCCCCCTTGTGTTTCTTTTCTTTACTCTCTTCATTTCTTTCCCCTGTGATTAAGTTGCCAGTCCTTCTTAATAAACCCTTTCTTGTAAATTTACAGCAGTCCAAACCTTCCGTTTTAAAACCCTGACCCTCTGTTATTTCTGTAGCCTTCCTCCACACACAAACAAACACAACACCAACAACAAAAAAAAAAAAAAAAAAAAAAAAAAAAAAAAAAAAAAAAAAAAAAAAAAAAAAAAAAAAAAAAAAAAAAAACACAGTGCATTTCACTATCTTTGTGGGGCCCTGTCATTGATATAATGCATTCCCTGCCCCTAGTTACCCCAACTTAACCATCTCAACTAAATGCCTAACAACTAAAAAATTAACCTTACCCCTTACACCTCCTAACCATCTCCTAATTCTATCCCTAATCCTAAAACCAAGTCTTAACCCTCAAACACCCCTTTAAAGTTGTGGGTTCCAGCATTTTGGCCCCACAAAGCTGTCGGGACCCCACAAGTATACTGTATTCCCCGTTTTTGGACCCCACGAATATAGTTAAACAACACAAACACACACACACACACACACACACACACACACACACACACACACACACACACACACACACACACACACACACACATATATACACAACTCAACTCACACGCCTCCGTTTGTTTTGACACATAAACAAGTACATGTACAAGCACCGGCATGCACAACACACTAAGTGGACTCATGAGAAAGTATGCAAGATTTTCAAATCATCAAATTACCCTTTTGGTTAATTTAGTTTGCAAGTTGCTCTCTGTGCATACTGCTTTCTTTGATCCACAGCAGAATCCAAGACTCTCCAAGACTCTCTCCTACAGCTATGATAACTTGACTGGAGTTTTAGGGGACAGGGGATTTGTAAATGGGGAGTTGCTGCAGCGCTGTAAAATGTCAGTTAAGTCAGTATGTCTATCACTGTCATGCTTTGTTAAGGCAGCCCTTCTGTAGCTGTTCACACTTGGCTGAGCCCTATTGTTAAATAAACAAAGCTTTGTGTGTAGTTGTGCTGTGGATCAGTGAGATGATCAGGCACTCACCTGAAAAATTGGAGAGAGGAGAATAGAGAACAGAGCAAGAGACCAGCACACTGCAAGAACTGTACATGTCAAAAACTTAATTAATACAGATGAAAAAATGGACCATTTGCACGGCAAAAATTTTGACATTGTACACAGACAAGCACAGGGGAAATTAGTAACACTAACATGGCTGCATGCCATGTAGGTTTTCTAGTGCCGTAGCCCTGGTACCTTACTGACACACATCATCAAGATTATTGGTTCCATCTATTCCTGCCATGTAAACAAATTAAAGGCAGGGTTGGTAACTATTACCAATTAACACTTTTTATATATTGTTTGAAATGGTCTTTACACCCCGACAGCAATAAATAACTTATGGGCTCTGAAAAAGGAGTGAAAAAGATCTGTCATCTGTAGCTGCCGTAAACCTGTAAAAACGCCCACCAATCACTGCTTGGAAAAAAAACAATGAAATGCCTCCTTGCCCCACTGTGCATACTCTACCCCTCCCGTGTACGAGCATGATCTCAATGTGCGTCTTCGCTGCATTGCTAGCAATAGGCGTTTGCTCACCGGTCCGCTCTGCTCTGAAGCAGCAACACAGCAGTGCTCGTGCACGTCTGTGTGTTGGTCGAGGAGATGCTACTTTAAAATCTTGCCAGCTTTTCAACATTACCAACCCCTGCCTTTAAGCTGTTATCTGTAAGTTTAAAAAAAAAATTGAGACATTGTTAGTAACTTGTAGACCTTTGTTTTGCAGTGTGCAAGCTCTATCTGAAGACAGCTGTTCAGTGTCTAGACAGGTAGATACCTCTGTGGTTCCATGTCTGGAACTGTCTCCCTGTCACTGCCATCATTCCTAATCTTCCAACAGGAGGTTTCCTTCACCGACTTTTCCACTGCCGGCATCATCTGTCACCACAAACGAGGGGAAGGAGAAACATAATTACCCCCCCCCCCCCAACACCACCACCCCAACACCACCACCCCAAGGTTAGCACTATTAACAATGGTATAGCCAGCAGCTGTGTCTGTCAGACTGACATTGTCCAACAAATACACCATATGAGTGTAACTATACATAGTAAAAGCTACTGTAGTCCATCTGTTGCACAATATTGCCATGAAAAAGAGACACTAAGAGACAAGTTATACAAGTCGAAAAGATGATATGTGCTACAGATTTAATAATGAGTTATTACTGTTGTTAAAGATAATATCTGCTACTTACTGTACTGTACTTACTGCCCTCTATCTACCAATTACATAAGCTTTCCTTGGCAAGTGCTGTTAGTGGCTCAGCATTACACACACAAATTACTCACCTCATTCATAACTAGGAATTACAGGAATATTGTCAGGTGTCTGCTGTGTGCATGCTCATTAAACTATTGGTTCTAAACTACCATCACATGCAGAAAGCGTAGATGAAAGTATTTATATACAGATATTATGCACACACAACAGCAGAAACAAAGAGGCCGGCACTGTATTTACCAGTTTAATGGGCTCCAACAAGCACATTTCTTTGGCTTTCTGATGAACTGCAGTGTTGTAAGTGTGACCTCAGCACCTCAGGATTTTTAATACTCTGTCATTCAAGCTGGTTCCTGGGGAGGAATGTAATTAGGAGCACTGCTGCACTATCCTCACTATAACAGACACGCTCTGCATCATGGTCTGGCACATACAACTTTACTGTCCCACACACAGTAATGTACTAAACTCTTACATGCTTACACACACATTTAAACTATCTTATACTCACACTGGCCAAAAACCTTATACATCAAGAAAGCAACAACGTAAATAATCCAAAAGATTTATGTAAATGTTTAGCTGATTTGCTGAATTTTAAATTGTCCTGAAAGCGAGACTACATAAATTCTGCTGAACTGTGGCCACAAGTGGCCATTACAGGAAAATGGCACATTGTAAAAAAATAAAAATATGTATGTCGAAACAAAAGCCACTAAATCAACACTAGAGAACTTTTCCCGCTTCGGTCCCCCTACAGGTTGGAAGTGGAATTGTCCATTACATTACATTATGCAAGGACAATTCTGCTTCCAACATGTAGGGGGACCGAAGCGGGAAAACTTCTCTAGTGTTGCTTTAAAAAGTCATAGTATAATATGTCGAAAAAAGTGATACCAAACTCATAGTATAGTATGTCGAAAAAAAGTGATAAAAAGTCATTGTATATGATAAAAAGTCATAGTATAGTATGTTGAAAAAAGTGATAAAACAGTCAGAGTATAGTATTTCGAAAAAAGTCATAGAATAGAATAAAAAAAAAAAAAACATAGTATAGTAAATAATAAAAGTCGAAAAAATTGATAACAAAGTCATGGTATAGTATGTAAAAAAAATTATAAAAAAAAAAGTCGTAGTATAGTATATCGAGGAAAGTCATTGTAAGCATGTTGAAAAAAGTGATAAAAAAATCAATGCATAGTAAGTCAAAAAATGTGATAGTAAAGTCATAGTGTAGTATGTCAAAAAAAGTGATAAAGTCATGGTATAGTATGTTGAAAAAAAGTCATAGTATAGTATGTCGAAAAAAGAAATAACAAAATCATAGTATAATATGTCAAAAAAAGTGTCATGAAAAGGGCAAGCCTGGACTGGGAATCAAACCTGGGTAAGAGTCTACAATGACATCTTGCCTGTTGGCAGCAGTGTTAACCACTGCACCAGTGTTTTAAAACATGAATAACATAGTATGTCAAAGAAAAGCCATTAAAAAGTCATATTATGGTATGGCGAAAAAAGTATAAGTATAATATGTAGAAAAAAGTGATGTCAAAGTATGTATGTTGAAAAAAGTCATAGTATAGTATCTCGAAAAAATTTAGGATGGACTGTGTATCGAACCAGGGTTGGAAGTGGAATTGTCCATTGCATTACATTATGCAAGGACAATTCTGCTTCCAACATGTAGGGGGACCGAAGCGGGAAAACTTCTCTAGTGTTGCTTTAAAAAGTCATAGTATAATATGTCGAAAAAAGTGATACCAAAGTCATTGTATATGATAAAAAGTCTTAGAATGTTCATCAAATTTTGAAAAAAGTGATAAAAAAGTCAGAGTATAGTATTTCAAAAAAGTCATAGAATAGAATGTTAAAAAAAAACATAGTATAGTAAATAATAAAAGTCATAGATTATATATGTCGAAATAATTGATAAAAAAAGTCATAGTATAGTATATCGAGAAAAGTCATTGTAAGCATGTTGGAAAAAAGTGATAGTAAAGTCATAGTGTATGTCAAAAAAAGTGATAAAGTGACTAAAATGACATCTTGCCTGTTGGCAGCAGTGTTAACCACTGCACCAGTGTTTTAAAACATTAATAACATAGTATGTCGAAGAAAAGCCATTAAAAAGTCATAGTATGGTATGTCAGAAAAAGTCATAGTATAGTATGTCAGAAAAAATCATAGTATAGTATAAAAAAAATCATATTATGATATGTCAAAAAAAGCCATTACAAAGTCAAAGTGTAAGTCAAGTGTAATGTCGAAAAAAAAACATCACGAAAAGGGCCAGCCTGATGTGTTTATCGATCCTGGGTCTGCAGCAACTACTTGCTAGTTGACTGATGGCAGCAGTGGTAACCACTGAGCCAGTGTTCCACAAAAGTTTGTATGCTGAAAACAGTAATAACATAGTATGTTGAAAAAAGCCATTCAAAAGTCATAGTATGATATGGTGAAAAAAGTCATAATATAGGATGTCAAAAAAAGTGAAAAGTCAGGATCTGGCTGTGACTGACTGCCTTTGTGCCACTCTTGTGGCCATTTTGTGTATTGTGTTGTGATTTGTGCTTGTTGCTGTGTTCCATGTGTTCTGTGGGTACCTGTCTGTCATGTGTCTGTGTCCAACCATCCCCTTATTTGGTCTGCACTTCCTGTCTTGTTAGTTTCCCTCCAGTTCTGCTCTCACCTGTTCCCAATTGTCTCGTTAGTTTCCCTCAGTTTCTACTCTCACTTGTTGCTCGTTACTGTCTTGTCCAATCCTCTGTCTTTCTGTTCATTGGTCTGTGTATTTCTACACCCCTGTGTTCCTTTGTCTCTTGTCGGTTCGTCTCTCTCTGTTTGTCCTGTAAGAATCCTGTTCGTTTGTAGTTGTGAGTTGAGTCAAAATAAAGTGTGTTTGTTCTGCACTTCTGCTGGAAGAGTCTTGCATTTGGGTCAACCTGCTGAAACCGTGACAGAAAACAAAGTCATTGTCGAAAAAAGTAAATGTATAGTACGTCAAAAGTGATAAAGTCATAGTATATGTTGAAAAAAGCCATTTAAAAAGTAAAAGTGTAGAATGTCAAAGTCATATATTGTATGTCGTAAAAAACGTCAGGAAAAATGCCAGCTTCTACTGGGTACCGAAACTGGTTAAGAGTCTCCAATGACTTCTTACCTGTCGGCAGCAGTGGTAACCACTGAGCCAGTGTGCCAAGAAAGAAATTACGTTGAAAACAGTAACATAGTATGTCGAAAAAATCCATTAAAAATTCAAAGTAATAATATAGATATATAATATAATATATAATAATATATATAAATATAATAATAATAATATAATATAGAATGTAAAAAAAAAAAATCATAGTATATAAAAGTCATAGTATATATTTGTCGAAAAAGGGATAACAAAGTCATAGTATAGTATGTCGAAAAAAGTGATGACCAAAAGTCATAGTATAATATGTCGAAATACAGCTATTAAAAAGTCAGTGTAGTATGTCGAAAAAAGTCAAAGTGTATAGTATGTCAAAAAAGTCATAGTATTGTATGTCGAAAAAACCATCACAAAAAGTGCCAGCCTGAAGTTATCAAACATGGGTCAGAGGCTGCAGTGACTTCTGATTGCTTGTTGGCAGCAGAGGTAACCTCTGCACCAGTGTGCCACTGCTAAGTTTACATTTAAAACAGTAATAGTATTGTATGAAAAATGTAATTAAAAAGTCAGTATAATATGTTGAAAAAAGTCATAGTACGGTATGTCTGAAAAAAGTGATAACAAAGTCATGTTATAGTATGTTGACAAAGTGATAAAAAAGTAAATTTATAGTACGTCGAAGAAAGGGATAATTACGTTATAGTATATGTAAAAGTCAAAGTGTTGTATGTAAAAAAAAAAGTCATAGTATTCATAAAAAATGCCAGCCTGGACTGGGTATCAAACCAGCAACAGTTTCCTCACATGTAGGTAGCAGTGGTAACCACTGTACCATTTTTCCACTCAAAGGATTTCTGTTTATTTATTTGATTAGGACAATGCACATTAATGAACATTTCTGTAAATGCACCAGTGTTAGCCAGTTGGCTAATTTTCAACTGTAGTCCTAGTTGACTAGCATGCATGTCTTTATGGTGGGAAGAAACCGGAGCACCCAGAGGAAACCCACGCAAGCACGGGGAGAACATGCAAACTCCAACTCAACTCTGTTGAAAACAGTAATAACATAGTAAGTCAAAAAAGTCATAGTATGGTATGGGGAAAAGGTCAAAGTATAGTATGTCGAAAAAACGTCATGAAAAGGGCCAGCAGGGACTGTGTGTTGAACCAGGGTGAGAGTCTGCAGTGTCTACTTGCTGGTTGCATGTTGGCAGCAGTGGTACCCAAAAAGTCAAAGTGTATAATGTTGAAAGGTCATGAAAAGGACCAGCCTGGACTGGGTATCAAACCTGGATCAGAGTCTGCAGCAGAGGTGTCAAGTAACAAAGTACAAATACTTTACTACTGTGTAGTACGTTACCTTAATTAAGTAGAAATTTTGGGTATCTATGCATATCTATAAAGTCTTTTATAACATTTTTATAACATCAAACACACTGAGCAGCCCTTAAAAATGCAGAAAAAGCCTAAAGAAGCACAACAGTGATAACACAAAAAAATATCAAAAAACTATTAAATAATTAATCGTGATTAATCGCATGTTTTATCACATGATTAAAATTCTATTATTCTGCATTTCAGAACTGTTTTTAAGTACATATTAACAATGGAAAGCAATTCTTACCAGTGTATCTGGATTGGGAATCAAATGAATGCAAAGAAAGTGATTTTATGAACTTGATTTTAAGATTTGTATTTGTTTATTATTTATTTATTTACTGTAAACAAAAGAAAAATGTGTGACTCTAGTCACACATTTGAATTTAGAGTCAATACAGTGTGCAGTAACTCCTAAATAATTTTGTTTACTCACTGACGTCCAGTGATCACCTTGCATCACTTTGCAGCAGTTCCAGTTGGGCTGCTTTATCCGTGTCGTACAGGCTGTGTATGCGTGTACTACTGTCCCCCTCGACGGCAATGTATAAGACGGGTCAGAACATGCCAACCGTAGTCTTTAAGACCGAGTCTTCTACGATGCTGACAGATCTGCAGTTAGTTGCCACCTGTTTTGCAAGAGCGGTAGTAATTTTTTGGGGTTTGGTTTCATCCGCAGGTCGGTAAGTAGCAATCTCCAAAATAGTGCTTTGCCTGAGCCTGCTAGCATCAACCTGAGTCACGTTAACTGTACTACTATGCTTAGCTCGTAGGTGGTAGCTCAAGCTTGACGTGCTTTGGTGATATTATATATATATTGTGTTGCTGCTGTCTTTCTCCATCATGCCTGCAGCCTGCCTTACGAGGAAGTATGGCAAAGTGCCGCAAAGGGTCAAAATAGTAGCCTGTTAGGCCTGACGCAAAGCTGAATGAAGTGAAAATAAATTTATAAATGGCGGCATGCGATGAAAAAAAAAATTAACACATTATGCTCGGCCCTTAATCGCATTGTGATTAACGCGCTAATGCTGATAGCCCTACAAAAAACTGAATCATTTTCTAATAGTTGAAGGTTTTGTGAATAGTTTAAAGGTCCCATGACATGCTGCTTTTTGTATACTGTATCTGAAGTCTCTTTCCCGAAATTCTGCCTTGGTGCAGAATTACAGCCACTAGAGCCAGTCCCACAATGAGCTTTCCTTGGTATGTGCCATTTCTGTGTCTGTAGCTTTAAATGCTATTGAGGAGGAGAGAGGGGGGCAAGGTGGAGGGTGGGGTGTGGCCTTGACCAACTGTCACTTTGCTTGTTTGAAAGCCATGATGTCTCTCTCTCATGGGTGGGCCAAATTCTCTGGGCGGGCAAAGCAGAGAAAGGGGAGGGAATCTTGCTCCTTATGACCTCATAAGGAGCAAGATTCCAGATCGGCCCATCTGAGCTTTCATTTTCTCAAAGGCAGAGCAGGATACCCAAGGCTTGGTTTAAACCTGCCACTGGGGGACCATAGGCAGGCTGGGGGAACTCATATTAATGTTAAAAAACCTCATAAAGTGAAATTGTCATGCCATGGGACCTTACTGTAGGTGAAAGAATGTGGGAGCAGTAGCTTTTAGAAGTGGAAGAAGCCTGAAGAGGATTTAAAGATTGCTCCACTGACTTTCAATGTAAAAAGAAAAAAGCTTAATATTTAAAAAACTATAAATGGTGGAGAAAGGTTTAATACAAGCACAATTGTCCTTAAAGAGCTGAACATTTTGATATTTGAATGGTTTTCGTTGCTGAAAGTATGCAGTAGTAGGCGACCAAAACATTGTTCGGAAGAATCGGATCACAATACAATTACCGAATGTGTGTGTGTGTGTTGCGGCGGGAGGCTTAGCCTGTTGACCTTGGAACCCATCACTGACACCTCACGGGTCCTAACTATTGTTTTTATTCTCCGGATCTTGTTTTTGAATTCCAGTCTGCCCTCAGCAGCCTTCAGGTTATGGAGCAAACACACACTAGACATCCTTCTGCCCGCAAAATATAAACAAAGTGGTTTGGTATCTTTATTGACAACGTGTCTTGTCTCGGTTCTGGTAGATAAGCTTGTTTTATTGAAGAATGTTATGTCAAAGTCTAACTCACTTGTTATGATTCTAGGTCAAATCTGTCAGTTTTGTCCTTGTGCCTGGAAATACTTTTTCAATGTGTTGTGTGTTGTGTTTACAGGTAAAGATGAAGAGCATTGACTAAAAAACACCTCATGCTCAACAAAGAAACGCTGCAGGTATCTAAGGTCACCCTACCCTAAAATATTCAGCTTGAAACTAAAATAAACACACCACACATTGTGGCGCCAGGTCTTATCAGGTAACCTTTTCCATTGTATTGTACTTTTGTAACACCTCACCATTGTTAAGACAACAATATGACCTCTAACATGGAAAATAGTGGCTCATTTTCTGCTCGATTTGCTGCTAGCTGTAAGGCTAGTGAGAAAAGATCTTCAGCGAGAGATATGGGTGCTTTTCAACAAACTACTGTTATCTTGTAACACAGCTATTTCAGAGAATAACTCTTCCAGGTAGGTATTTCATAACACTCTCATACATGTTCACAGTGACTGACTCAAAAGCTTCTCGTTCTGTCTCTTTCTACAACTCAGTAGCAATTAATATAAGCTTTAATACTCAAACATACTATGCAGCCTCAGTGATACTGATCATCATCAGATAGCACAATGACACTGTCCTCATCAGATTGTATGTTTATATCTCATCTGTACATACCATATGTGCAGGACTGATTAATCAGGTATGTATTTACTGTTTTGTACTATATGTGAGGAAATGTACAAACAGCACACACCTACACAAACACACAACAACTACATTTGGCAGTGATTGTGGCCTTGCTATGTAACCTGTAGTTCCTGTCAGTTCTTTGTACATCAGTCTTTGGGGGTTGATCTCTTCTTATTCAATGAGCCAACCTGTCTTATTGAAACATCCTAATCCCTGAAGAGCAGAGAAAGAAGAAAGGGGACGCAAGAAGATTTATCTAACCAGGAACATGCAAACTAATGCCTTTCACAGACCCAAGTGCAGTCCTAATGGCTGCAGCTAGCGTATTTACTGAGCAATTACTATGGGAGATTCAGAAATATGCAAAGCAGTTCAGGCTGGGGGAGCAAGCCTGAACTTGAGCATACTAAAGAGCCCATTAATCCTTTTTAATTCTATTAAGAATTGGACTACAGCTGGATAAGAGGCCAGCAGAGTTCCAGAGACTACGTCTGTAATGCCTTGGAGACCCTCAGCGAAAAGCTCTTACTTAACAAAAAATCATTTGCAAGGAAATTTCTTTTCCTCTTCGCAGTTGAATCAATTCTCAGCCTTAAGCAGCTTTTACTTGGTGGTAAACAAAGATAGGGTCAATTTTGTGATGACGAAGAGGTATGTTTTACATCTCCATCAAAAGGACTACTTCATCACTTCAAACGGGGGCAGAGTTTCGCAAATGGAATTTGGCTGAGCTGCAAAGGCCTTGATGATCAATGTCAACAAACGTGTGATACAAGTGTCCTTTCCGTAGTCATGAAGAGATACGCAGGTAAGCTACGTGCCTTCCGCCGCACACTTATCTGTGTCCCGATTTGGATCAGCACTCCCGAGCATCCGCCCTGCTATTTTTGCACCTGTCCAATTTCACAAAAATCATAATCTTATCAAGGAATTCTCCAACGTTAAGTATGAGGAAGTGGGAGAAAGTGGGTTTAGTTATCCTTTACAGTGAAGCATGTGGACAGTAATGGCTTTCACCTGTTGAGATAAGAGTTCAAATACCCCCCATTCTAAATGACCACAGTGCCGGGCTACGGTTCCTACCGTGTGCACAGTCACAGCAGTGTAAACAGCGAGGCCCTTCTGCCTAGACCTCAGTAATCTGAACATACAGAATGTGCCTCTGCTTGTCGACCCTATTCATTTCTATCAGGGCCAAAGGGTTAGTGAGGAGGATGCCAGTACCAGTGTAAATGAGATGTCATGTTTGACAGGGTGTGTAAGCTCAGCTCAGTGGAGCTGCGTATCTCTCGCTCAGCTCAGTCACACACCTAAACACAATAATAAGGAGTGCGGCAGACACAGGTAGACAAGAACCTGTCACGCAAGCACAGGCATATACGTTGCTCAGGAATGAAACGTGTCTCCTTAGTGACAGTATTATGAAACAAAACAGGCCTGAAAATTGCAATCACATTCCTTCCCACCCTGACACCCCACGCCCATCACCCTCCCTCTCCTATCTACCGCCCCATCAGTTCTGCCAACTGCTCCATTACTCCTTCCCTTCATTACTGGACCAGTTTTCCTGCTCGTCTGTCCCCCTTACCTCAGCATTATGCACAAACCCATTTGTCTTTGCCTTTTCCGTTTGATCTAGGCTGCTTTTTATTCTCCTCCCTCAGCATGGAAGTGGATCTGAGAGAGAAATAAAGAAAGTAAAGAAACTGCCTCAGATGCCCCAGCCTGTATCTGGCTAAGCATCTCCATGGTAGCATAACCCCCTGAAACAGCCCATCATGCTCCACTGCACTCAAAAAGGACTGAAAGCAGGGAAGGGGCAAGACGAGGAAGGGTGTGAAGGGGGGGAGAGAGAGACCGAGAGAGAGAGCTGCAGTGAAAGAAACTAGGAGAGCACTGGAGTTGGAAGCCTCCAAACAACACAAGAGGTTAAATCACTTATCATTTCAGAGTTTACGTTCTGTTTCAGCCCAGATTCCTGACCTCTTTACAGAGTCTGGTATCCTGTTTCTAAAAAAAAAGAATGGCTGTATGCTGACTGACTTAGAAATGGCTAAATGGCTTACTTTACCAACTCTGCTGTGTGTGAGCAGCCAGAGACAACCGAGATGACATAAATATTGTGACATTAAGTGTGTGGTGGGCATGAGAGTGCATTACTTTTCATTTTGCTAACACTAAAAATAAGAGAGGACAGAAGAAGTTAAAAACATTCAACATTCATTTTATTGGTTTGGTTTTTTTGAGTACAGTGGTTATTTCTGCCTTTCTGGCATTCACAGACAAAACATATAACAATAACTGGGAACACAAAAAATATAGCTTTCTGATAATATCTGTGGCTCAGTCTAGTAGTTACAACAGATACAATAGTAACTCTCCGTACCTGATTGACGCAAACGTAAATACAAACACTTATTAACCATGTAAAAACTGGAAATAATACTTTTGAAATTCTGTGTGGTTCATAAAATGACATAGCTATTTACATTCAATTTGAATAATTATCATGTAACGAAAAACAAAAACAAATATAGTGTATGAGTTTGACAAAATAAACACTGATTATTCAAACTTGTGATAAAATATATCATATTGATTATAATTAAAAGGTTCCATTATGTACGTTCAAGTGCTATTAATAAAGATGCACAGGAGGGCCGCTGGGGTTGCAGCCATATCGGCTCTCCTGTCAGAGTGGCATAAATGAAGGTGCAGCTCAGAGATTGGAGTCCGGGGGCAAAGGTCAAAGGTTACAAAATTCAGTCAAGCCTCCACCTCTGAGACACAGTCAAAGTGGTTAGTACAGAAATGTGGTAGTGGTTGTGGAAGGGAAGTTACCTGGTCAGATTCCTCCACACCACTACCTTGGTTACACAAAAAGAAAGATAATGTTGTATTACAGCTCAAATACTGTTATTTTTTTCTTTCCTTACGTACAGGTTTTTGTTTTGTCATATCAATGTAGGGCAGTCTGATTAAAGCAGTGGCACATCAGAAGGTAAAGATGGTTGAAGTTGAAGCCAGCGCTTGGTTCCTTATCACTTGGTACAGAGCTGTACTCACATCAGAGGTCTAATGGTCTCAGTTCACAGCTGCTGGGTGATGTTTTTCAAGCTGAGCAGAAGATCAAAAACAAAGAGGAGGCTGGCGTTTTCTCCTTTCTCACCCAAGACCAAAGAGTGACAAGTTCTGCTTTGAAAGCTAACTAACTGCACTGACCAAATGCCTCCACCTCAGAAGAAAACTATCAACATTAGCAGCTTCTAAAAAATCCTCTTGAAAAATAGACATTTTTATTTTTTTTCATATATAAAAAAATATCTGTAATATTACTATGCAGTTTTTTTTTCCACTGGACGGGTTTGACTGGACAGTCAAATGTGCTTCTTGTATTTCACGTGTGTGTGTGTGTGTGTGTGTGTGAGAATATTAGATTACTGTTTGAATGTGTATCAGTATGCCCCAAAGAGCAAGTGTGTGTTAGATTGTACTCTTTAATCATATCCTTCTCTTAGAATGATTCACTTTCTTTAAAAAAAAAAAGATTCTCTCTGCTCCTCGCCTGTGCTAACTGACATTCTCCCTGTCTTTCTGTAGTCCATCTTCTCTTATCTTCTGATTCCTGGACGATTGCATGTGCCTGCTAACAGACAGTTTGCTGGCTGGACAGTGGACTCTCCAGGGACATGCACGTGGGAGACAGGTCTGGACGGGCGCAGGGCTTAAACATGGAGGAGATGTAGAAGGTCTGCAGGCACAGACACAAAACATGTCAGGAAATATACACAGACCACACACGCTGTCAATCATTCACTGTTTATAAACACCGTGAGAGATCAGAGTGAGGGAAACGAGGGAGAGAGCCTATTATTTAAGCCAACTCATTTAACAGAGAGCAGAGAGAAACCAATCCTGTGAAGACAGAGATAACTGTTACTCTAGACTATTTAGACAACAGTGATTTTCGACATACCACCCAGTATGCAGTGAGTCCTCCTTGGATGAAGCCTGTGATGACGTCACTGGGGTGGTGACGGTAGTCGGAGATGCGGCTCAGGCCAGTGTAGATGGCGATCATCACTAAGAGGAACTGTATTAGTGGGCGCAACAGCCGGGCTCCTCGCCACGACAACCGCGCCTGCAGGTAGAACTGCAAGAAAGGAGATAAACATTGTTATTATAATGTTACTGACTATATAATTACTACAGAAAAGGGAATACATGCTAATGTATGCCCCGCAAACATAAACTGATAATTACGTCTCATAATTTAAGTTGTAAAAACACAGGCAAAGACCTTAAAGTGAAACATGGACATCCACTCAGTCTGCTACCCAGAGGGGAAAGATTAGCTTGGCACAAGTCCATTAACACTATCTGAACCCCATTTCCTCCTTTTGTTCATCCCCTCATCTCCTGCTTCAGCGCTGCAGTACAGAATGGATGTTTGTGTCTGTAAAAAACGGGGTCACAGGGCGAGTGTGATGCAGATGCAGGGCTAGTTTTATGCGGAGGCCCGAGGTCTGTCTGGACCCGTCAACCACTAGGGAGCACGTGGCCTACATTCCTGCGGTGAGGCCGACCCTCACCGGGTCCTTTTCGCCTTCTCCTATCGCAACTCAGAGCAGGTGTCACTGTTCCTGCCTCAAACACCAGCACAGCTGGCCACGGTCTGGGTGGCATGTAGCTACAGGTTTGAAACAATCTCTCCAGGTTGTCTACAGTCTGCTAGCAGCAAACTCGCATGCAAGGCTGTGCTTTGAGTTTGGGCCTGCAGTGTGCAGTATGTGTGGAGAAACAACACAGTGAGATGTGCCCTTGTTTTTCTCACACCACTTCCCCCCCATAGTAATTTACCCATTATTCCTCTGATTCAGTCTCCCCCTACTCATCCTTGTCTCTTTCTGTTCAGAGAGGAGCTGCTTTCAGTTGGACTTATATAGTGTACAAGTGCAAATAGAGGAGGCAGTGATTTTCTTTTCTCCTCTCTTTAATTTTGTACAGCGACATCCTCACTTCCTTTCATTAATTTTAGCTATACATGATATGATATTTAAGTCACCGTAAACTATGATTTAAGGGTTAATGAGGGGGAATACATAAGGAATGTGGACATTTTATGGTTAATAATGTGCTTTTGTCTCTTTCTAACCGTTGTTTCTCTCCCACAATGCACCCATGTCTACTGGGCAGTGCAGTGTGAGAGAAAGATGAAGAGATGGGGGGGGGGGGGTTGAAAGAAGCCTGTCGATCCCTCAGCAGGCATATTCAGCCCTCCACCCCTCCCCTAAATGAGACCCACAACAAGGCCTCCTCTGTCTGTGTAGCCTCTTCATCTATTCATGTTCCCTGTGGAAAAACATTCTTCCTCATTCTCTAACCCCCCCCCCCCTCTCCCCTCCTCCCTGTCTCCCCAGCTCTTTCAGCTTGGAGCAGGATGCCTTTGGAGAATTGCTGCTCTCAAAGATCTCCTCCCTCACGATCAGGAAGTGTGAATATATTTAGCAGCACATGTGCTGGTGTGTGTGTTTGTGCATGTTTAATTAGCTTATCTAGTTAATAGTTGCACACAGTGTTCTTGGCCTCTCTGGATTGGTTTTGTCTCTAATAACTGAAATTAAAGTGATTCATAATTATAGTTATTCATAATACATAATATTCCCCCAACATTTTAAACACAGTAACAAATATTATATAAACACAAGCTACGGTAAATGTGACATCCAGGTCACATTCCCGATGTGTTTGTGTGTGTGTATTCAAAAGCAGATGTGACTTACTGCCAAGTAGAGCATGGTGTACATTGCGAAGGAAGCATGGCCGGAGAAAAAAGACTTCCTGAAGGAGAAGATCAATAAAACATGCCAAATGTTACACATTAACTGCATGACTCACGATTGTATATCCTACCTTTAATAAACAAACCAAATAATTTCCAAGCATAATCACTCATGCGCACACACCACACACCTTGCTTCCTCCACCATCTTCAGATTAGGCTGCCTGCAGGTGATCTGGGAAACGTAGCTGCCCGGAGTGCAGTTGATGGACGCATAGGTGATGTTACAGACAGACAGGAAGTTGGGTCGCAGGCGTCCCACACTTAGCTTGGCCATATTGGTGAGTGACTGACCCACACAGCAACCAAACAGGAAGCTTCCCAGCTCCTTATACAGGCACGACACATAGCAGTTTCGGACAAAAGCCCGCGAGTGTGCACCTCGGAAACGCACCCGGTAGCATTCACCCAGTGCAATCTGAGATGGAAATAAGACAAGAGAAACTGGTTACATAAGGCATAAAGTACAGGTGCACAAATAATGGAACAGTGTATATATTTGTTTTAGTCTTAAAACAAACACATGCTCAAAGACACCATATTAGAGTGATGACAACTTTAACTCACTGTGCCACATCTATTATTGTCTTACTGTTAGGCCAGTGATGGCTATACCACCAGCAATGAGCAGGCTGTCAGGGATGGCCTCTCTCTCCAGGTAAGGATAGGTGATGGAGGAGTCTCCACAGAAGAAACCTCGCTTGTACGGAGTCACTGCCTTCAACTCACACGCAAAGAATGGGATCGAGGCTGTTGAGATGTGGGAAAGAAAATGAAGGGTAGGCAGACAAAAAAACAAAAGATGGCTTGATGAATGTCTGTGAGCAAGTGGTCAGTGCAACAACGATCACCGAGACAGAGAAAGATACAGAGATCGTTGGTACAGTCAGCTAAAATAAAGGTGGCCTTCTCTTGTCTCACAGGATGGGAGCAGCTTTAAAGAACATCAGTCATCTGGTGACATGATTTCCAGATTCCTGGGGGATCAAGCATTCCACACATAGCTGCTTCCATCAGAGGAGCAGGGAGAAGGAGAGATGACAGACACATACAGGCAGACAGATGGGGAGATGGGCATTGCAGTGGAGAATTAAGATGAGAAAGGAGGAAGAAGATGAGAGGGTGTGTTACACAGAACATTTCAGTGTGCCAAAAGAGGACAATAAACCCACTGTAGGAAGAGCAAGGTATTGTTTAACAATGAAGCTTTGTTCCAGTGGAAAGCAATGACCTTTAGATCCATCTATCTTACATTAACAATTGTCCTACATGTGTGTTTACTTTGTTTCCTGGCTGGTCACTTATTATAAGAACTTTGTTTCAGGTGAAAGTGAGTCAAGGTCTGGCACGCTTCAGCAAACAAACCTGATGGGGAAAGTTCATTGAGTAAAAGTTGTGCAACATTTCAATGATGACAAAAAGGGAGAAGGTGTGTTTGTATTCCCAGGACCGGGAGCTGAGCAGCACAGCTTTAATTGTGTGCTTCAAACTAATAACCAATAGCCCTGTAAGAGCCTGCCCGGCCTGCTCCATTTCTCTGTCCTGTATCCCATGTCCCCTTGTCACCCCATGGAATGCAGCGAGAACATGGGACTAATCATTAACCTCTGTGCCTCTTCCTGTCATCCAAGGCCTGCTGGTGGCTGGAACGCACCCAGGCCAAAACTCTGCTCCTGCCAGGGAATCTCTCAGACTACGTGACTGTGTAGTGCACAAGACACAAACTCAAAATCATGCCAAAAGGAACAACACACAAATACACACTCACACAATGGCAATGTCTTTAAACATGGTAAATCAACAATTACTAACTGACAAAGGCCAGGAAATGAATACCTAACCTACTATACTATTAAGATTTGTCCACATTGGCTTTGGTTTAGTTGTATTATTTTGTGTGTTTGTTATCCCAACCATACAGTCATACCATTCATTCAGCCACACTGAACTGATAAAGGATAACAAGGAAATGATCTATAGGCTTGAGGCTATCAGCACAGAAAACACATGAGGAGGCAACTCTTACCAGCTGTGTGACAGTATAGCTGATTAAGAATGTTATACTGTAGTCATAAGTGTGTGGTAGTGACCTCTGTACTCAAAGTCATGCTGCCCTAACAGAAAGACTAAACACAGATAAAAGCCAGCCCACTTCTATTTCATTTAAGAGGGGCCTTAGTATGAAAGTGAGGAAGGGAAACACGTTGCAGGCAGATCGCAAAGGCTGTGACGTCAACAAAGAGAGAAAGAGAGATAGGAGACACCTCTCATCTGACCCCGATCTCTCGCTCATCTCCAGGCGCCACGTCTACAGGCCTTTCCTCACATACCTACATCAATTACATAAATATACCTCATGCAACACACACAGGTCACATACAGGTGCAATCTGTTTTTTTAGACAGAGGAATTTATTATAATGGCTCTACCGGCAAATCATTATTTATTTTGAAATTCTGGTGTTTTCTGGTCAGAATTACTGCCTTTATAAAAAAAATCCAAGTTGAATGTTGTCAAACCATTGGATTTATTACTATGGGTTTATTAGGGGCATCATCTAATGCAATCCATGAATTCTGTAGTCAACTCTTATATTGTAAGATTCTTATAATGTTGAGTGGTGTGTATATTACATTCCTTTAGGAACAGTTATATTAAAAAAAAAAAAAATTAGTAGTTTTATTATTATTTTTTTTTTATAATAAATATTGTTGTTTATTTTAAAATATTTTTTTTTTTTTTTTTTTTTTTAAAAAAAATTTTTTTTTGGTTTTTTTTTTTCTTTTTTTCCTTCCACCTGCATAAAATGCACAGCCATCTCTTAATCTCCTAATCGTAATCCTTTTATCTGTGTGTATCATACCTTGGTGGAGACCTGCAGAGCAATGTTTTGGTTCCTGTCTGGTTCAAATTGAGTGGGTGTGGCTGTGTGTGAGTAGGCTAAGTGAATACTATGTGAGTATATCAGAATGGGTTTTGATGACATTTTGGGGTGTCCTTTGTGTGCTTAAATGTTGCAACATAAAGTACAGCATTGGACATTTACTCTGCCTGCGTGTGTAATCAGGTCAATTCTGTGTCAAATAGAGAAATGTTTTGCTTTATATACCATCCATTAACAGACTCTCTCTGTGGCCTCATCATATTCCACAATATCCTCTCTCAATAATCAATATTTTGCTGCACTTGCAGGGAGTTAATGGACAGAGTCTCCATTAAGGATTAAACACTCTGCGGTTACAGTAGGAGCATGGACTTTTTAAGGGATCATTTTCAATACATATGGAGGTATAATGGAAACCATGAAGTGCTGAGCCAGATTGCAGCATATTTTATGACCTTAGACCTGTGCTGATGGCTTGTGCTGTTTTCCCATTATTGCAGGAAGTCCATGGACAGACTCAGCACTAATGGCCATGAACCAAAGATCACTCCACTGTGGCAAAGCTGTTTGCAAAGCTTCTGAATAAAATAAAATAGACCTCAATCTCAGTTGTATAACAAATTCTCAGTGCTGTGTACAATTAATAAAAAACAAATTGATAGTGCTAGAAACACTTGGAAATCTATTCAGTATCTGTACAATCAGGACTACACAAATTACAAGCTCCTGTGTCACAGTCAAACTCTAGGCTTTACAACTACATTAAAACAGTTTTCCCAACAAGACATGAAAACACTCCAGAGACCCTCACATCATCTGTCAGGCAGCTGTGAGTGAACCTCTGCACCTGGCCAAGACATGCTCAACAGAGAGCCAGGCCAGGAAGACCTGCGAGGGGACCCAAAAGGAGGCGGAGGAGTGGGTCGGCTCACACAGCCTGGACAAAATGTGCTGCTCGTTGGGCCTGACACTCAAAGCAGGAATGCTTTCAAATAGTCAAAAGGGATAGAAAGAAAGAAGGGGGGAAAGAAGAGAAGGAGGGAGGGAAGAAAAGAGGAGGAATGAGAGCAGAGGGGATATGTGCCTCTGAAAAACTGTTCTGGTTCTAATTTACACATCTATGACCACAGCCCAGAATGAGCTCACTGTGAGAGGAGAACAACAACAACCAAAAGCAAGAAATAGAAAAAAAAAAAACTATGGAGAAAGTGATTAAAGACAGAGTGCTAAAAAAATAGGGCAGATGGCAGTTATTCATCGGCATGCTTTATGGTCAAACTACAAACTAGGCTAAAATGCATGGCCAGAAGACTCTAAAATTGACAAATGGGGGTGAGGGTGATAATACTGGGGTGAGAGAAAACTGGAGAGATGGAGCCAAGAGAGATGCGGCAAGGGTTTCTCTACAGAGAACAGCAGACGGAGGTGATTAGTGGTGGTTCTGGAATGTGAGGGTCAGAGATCTGGGCTCTGCTGGGACCCGCTCTGTAAACACGACCCCACGTCAACCAGCAAAATATCCACAACACACATACAGAAAAACCACATGAGGATGCAAAAAAAAAAAACCACAGCCGCATAGACTAACAGACAACCAAACAAACCACCAACGAACCCACTAGTTCCTAGAAAAAAAACTAACCAACCAAATAAACCACACACAAGCCAAACAATCCTAGAGATATGGATTGAGGTAAACAGCCTCACTATCACACACCTAAATGAACTGCTGTGGATGCTGCTGTTGGACAAACAGCCTGTGCATCCTCATAGATTAGCATGACACTCTGCCTACAGCTATATCTGAGCCACAGTAATGACCATCTGCTTCATCACGCTCAATAATGTTTCACTGTGCAGGCCTCGTTCTGCATTTGCCCTTTGATAAAACTGGAGGACAGTGACCTGTCAACACTGGTCCATTTGGCTTGCAGTTTAGGACTAGGCTGAGCCTGGCCTGCGGCCCAGCTTGCTGCTGCACCCTTCAGGGGTGGTCCACCCTTGCTGGGCCCCTCACCATCTTGCATATGCCAATATTTCCCAGCAAAAGTTTGAGCTGCTTGTTTACCTACAAGTCAACCTTGTAAAAAAAAAATAGTGAGCTGGTGAACTCAACCCTGAAGTGTCAGAATTTGAATTTGCGGGCAAGATAATCCCTGGTAACGACATTACAAGAAGCAGTGTAACGGCCTGCCTAACATGCTCATAAATAGCAGTCTCCAGTTGGGCTGGGTGGGCTTGTACAATTATTTGTGCAATAATGACTTTAACTGCACAAAGCTGTCTCCATGAACTAGCCTTGATCTGTTCTTTCATTTAATCACTATTCAGTTTGAGTCATGTACTTTAAGGGAAAAGCCAAGTCTTTTATGTTTCACCTGATGTAAAATAGTATTTGTTTGAAGAGGTGGCCGGGTAGAGACTGTATGCATGTGCCATCACACAGGCACATGAACACAAAAGAACACAGAAAGACACAGAGAGAGACTGTTGTACTGTCAGGAAGGTAACACTTGAACAGGAGGTGAAGTCATCCACACTAAGGCTGTGATTATAATTGGCAACCATAAACTGCCACAGACTTAATTAAAGTACTGTGCGTGTATGCAAGTGTCCTAGAAGGTGGTTTATCCTGTTCATCCTTGGTGGCCCAGTCTCGCATTGCCAGACCTCTCTCCACAGCGCTGCGGAAGAGGGTCTGGCTAGTCCACGCAGCTTATCCGGATGGGAAAAAAACGTGCTCTGGTTTATTAGCATTTCTTAAACCAATCACAATAGTCTTGGGCGGCGCTAAGCTCCAGACGGAGCCACCGTTCAGCTGCAAAATAGCCTCAGGAAGGAACTTGTTTTGGTGGAACATATGTACTTTTTAATTGTGCAAATCAGATTGAACAGATTCTACCCTGCAGAGATCTGAGGAGCAGTAAACCATAGTGCTTATAAATCGATCAGAGTTTAAAATTCCAACACAAAGAAAGCAGAAGGTAACGGATATCCAGCCGAAAAGGAAGTGGAACGTTATGGATATAGACTATTGGTGGCCCAATCTAGGTAGTGGAGAGATGGGATAAGGGTTAGTGGTGGCCCCTGCACTGACAAACACACGTTTCTTTTCCATAATTGGCTGGATTGTTCTGAGAGACTGAATCTATTTTGTCTACCCTGATGGTAGCACAAAAAAGACTCAGTAAAGAACAAAGAGGAGCCAAAACAGTCTTGGATCTTTGTTAACAATCTAGCCTACTATCATCAGCATCTACTGCTGCTGGACCGCCTTTAAGTAGATGCCCACTGCTTCGTTTATCATACCCAGCCCTTCCAACATTCAGCTAAAGTCAGTTGTTTATCTCAAATTCAAGTGATCCAGGCTCGCAGGTTTGTTCTACTTTAAGACATATGTTTCATTGTATCCGCATACAGTGGCATTTTCAACTGCCTTAATGTGGCTTTACCTTCCACCAGCGCACCAGGAGAGTTCTTTCTTGCCCCCTTAGACTGTTACTGTTACAGCTGGCCAGTGGAGACATGCTTCCCGCAGCTGCTTCTGTTCTCTCCACACTTCACTGACCTGCTTCCTGGATCCCGACTCTGGAGTTCAGGGCAGGAGTGGTGAGGTCTGAAGTGGGCTGTCTGTCTGCCTGTCTGATTCAGCAGGAACATAAAGGACCCGCCACTCTGGTATGTACCTTGGAAACTTTAAAGGGGCTCTATGGTGTTTTTTGTGGTGGGAAGGTAAGGTTGTGCGCAGTGGGGTGAGGGCTGGCAGTCTGTAATGTGAGAACGGCACAGGGTTGTGGTTGAGACTGCAGGGGAGGTATTTGGCATGGAGCAGCCTAATTGTGGTAGTACTGTGTATGGCAAGAGTAGAGGGCTGTGGGGCTGTTGTGTTAGAGTGTTTTGGTTTGCAGGGGGAACATGCAGCTGGAACAACTTCAGACCAGAGCTTGAGGGGATGAAGGGAGGGAAGGCTCCAGCAGGTGAGATGTGACACAATGATAAAATGGTCCCAATGATGGGTAGCGATGCCATGGTGCCAAGGGGGGCTGCACAAGTCTCCTTATAGGGGGACAGACAGATGAGGACGAGTCATTAGTTCTGACAAACTCAAAGGCAGGGCAACAGGCTGTATTGAGATTCAGGTAGATACTTCGATGATAAGCCTCTCCAAACCCATTCTAGCTAATGAGCACTGAGGATTGGAGTACTATACACATCTTTGTTCACTCATTACGGCTAATACCTATGGACCACCCTGGGCACTTATGGAACCGTTATCGAGGAGAAGATTTTAGCTACCTGCCTCATTAAAAGTACATTTGAAGCTATTTGCTATCTGAACAGTATATCCTTGCTACTTCCTCAATAGGACATAGACAGCTGTAGATAAGATTCCTCAGTCGCCCCTGGGTCTGACATCTGACCCCTACTGTAGATCCTCAATCCCTTCCACGCCTCTAACTACTCTCCCACCCTGGGGCTGTTCACTCATTCAGGCTCTTACTTGCCCCTCAGCCTCCAGGAAACTGAACAGGCTCTGGTGTGCTGATGGGTAAAGGAAGATGCATTGACAGCAAAGTACATGTGCCCATATAGTCTGTCTAAGGAAAGGTGCAGCTAATGGATTCCCGAATGTCTGCTGTCAAATGGGAAGGAGATGCATTAGTACACTAACGAGAGAGAGAGTAAGCAAAATCACTTCTTTCACTGACTAATGATTTGACTGAGCCATTTTTAATGGCTCTCCATCTGTCTGCCACAGAGTGACGCCAGTGGGTTCCATAACTCCGGAGCATGTTTGATCAGGGCCTAAAACGTGCAGCAAAACAGGACCGGCAAATTTGTCAACAAACAGCACACACATGGCAGCTGTAGTACGGTGCCCGTATTAGAAGCCACGGTGACGCAAACACAAACGCCCACACTTTTATTCATAAACATGCACACACACACACACACATAGGAGACAATTTAATATTCCTGGCCCTATTCACACCGACATGCTGTGACGTGTTGGCTTCTTGCTGTCTCACTCACTTGGCAGCTTTCTCTGCCAAAAGAACAGAACCAGGAATCCTCAAACATAAACCCGCCACCCGCCCAAAACACACATGCAGACGTAAAACACACACACTCACACACCTCGCTACATTGCTGAAACACCTTCAGTCTCAAAATAGAGTTTGTCTGCTGAAAAGAGGAGAAAAAGAGAAGGGTGCAAAAGCAGACATAAGCTGGAAAGAGGGAGCCCTTTTAGAATTCAGATCATTCAGGTAGATACCGGCCCTCTCGTCCCGGCATGCTGCTTCACGTCTAGAACAAAAACACACACTTGCACATAACAGCGACCAACTGATTCCAGCTTTCTCTTTCTATAGTAACAAAAAATAGTTTTGTTTTTACTATGGAATGAAATGAAAGCTAGACAAATCCATGCAGTTTATCATCAGTGTGAATCATTTTTCTCTTTTGTATTATTTTACCACAGCCTAACATCTTGTTCATATCAAGTATGAAACTATTTTACAATTAACCTTTACAAGAAGGTCAAGCCTAGTGGCTGTCATAATGTTCCTCTACGCTGTAAAAGCTAATATAGGGTTTTCAAGTGCCACTTCCAATCATTTCCCAATTACTCTTAAGAGAGGCAATAACTGGCTTTATTGGAGTGATGACAGAGTAAAGACCACCTGTGCAGGAGGGAAACAGCAGTTCAGGGTGGGAGGCCTGTCCCTGCATGCTCTGCAAATATGACAAACACCCAACACCTCCTGACCTCTGGGTGGCTGGACGCTGGATCTTAGATGGAGCCACAGGGCGCAGATTCTGTCAGGTCTGTCCCGGTTAAACCCAGTCCCATCAGGAATGCATGCACACAGACGTGTACACAAGCACACACTTGCATTCTGCAGCTTACATGGAACTTACTGAAACTGAGCTCAACCAGAACAATCCATCTCTGTGCAGCATCCATCACTTTCATGTCAGAACAGCCTTATTTTGCCTTATTGCTGGAGTGCAACAGTGTTAGACAAGCCCGGTGTTGAGTAAGACTATGATCAGGTAACCTGAGTCAAAGCCTTGGTTAATGTCCTCAATATTCCAGCATTCCACAGCAGAAAGATTAAAGTTCATTCATAATGCCGCACCATACTAACTTTATGTCGCATGTATTACATGTTATAAAATGTATATTAAATACTGAATCACATGGAGAGGCTGTGAAAACCTTGGATCACTGTGGAATCCCTCTTCAGCTGATAACATAATGAGGATGGGATGCTTCAGGGTAAAATTCCACAGTTACACAGTGAATGAGCCCCTTTAACAGGATGAATAATGCCGTCAGGTCAACCGTCTGAGGGAATCTGATGATGGCATTTTTAAGGGAAAATTGGGTTAGTCAGAGATAAGAGGGTTTAGCTCAATGAAGGGCCTAATTCATCTCCACTAAGTGATGGCATTCACTGCTGAATGCCCACAAATGAGTCAAAGTCTGCTAATAACTGACATGATGGTTAACAGGGCAGAGACAGGCAGGATGCTGTCAAACAGCCGGAGATCTGCATGTCATCTAATAGTAAGATCTCCCAGTAGCAAGAATGGTATAAAACTATATCATTAAATATTATTCTCTCATTTCAGTATAGTGTAGCGAACAATTCACCATGTGATGTTTAACAAGAAGTTTTGCAACTATTGATCTGAGATAAGTCTTTTTTGTCAGCTCATCTAATTGTTCTTGATAAAACTTTAAAGCACTGTTTGTTTTGTTTTTATTTTTGCTGCAGAGAAAAACTACATTTTCATCTCGACCTCTTAAACCTTATACTTTTATAATGTTGAAAATCATCAATTGAAAACGGAAATGTACCAATCTATTAAACCAAACAAGACCTTTGAAATTGTTACTTCCATAGCAAGAAGGTGAACTCCTTAAACTTTACAAAAGTCACAGGACTAACTGACTCTCTAAATCCTCTCAGCTGTGACCAGCTTGAGGCTCAGGGATTCAGACTGTGTTGTAATCTAGTCAGAGGGGGATAAGAGGGACACGCAATTTTGTGAGAAAACAAGTGGCGTGCGTCTTACGAGGAGAACTGAGAGAGACCATTTCCTCCGTTGTGCTAACTGATGCTGAGTCGCAAGCTACTTCCTAAACACCAAAACAAAGCTGCTGAGAAGTGTGCAGAGTGAACAGCTAATAGCATACCTGCAGGGGTTAAGAATAACACGGCAATGAAACTGACTGCCTCACACTGTTGTTTTGTCTGCCGGCTTACTTCCTATGCTTTAACTGCCAATGAGGCTGAGACCTGTCAATCTGCCTGGACGGGTTCTGCCTCTCTAGTGTTTGCAGCCGGTCCGAATAACCACTCACGAATAACACTGATCTGCTTCCCTAACATAGTCATGTGAGATGACGACATAAAACTGATGAAATTATACAATCTCACTAGATACCGAATATCACAGTCCAGTAGAGCAGGTCCTTAGGCAAGCTTTCAGAGGATTTCAGATATTTCCCAAACTAGACTGTACAGAGGAATAAAGTAATACAGTACTCTGACAGCTTCAGTCACTAGATTCTTGCCAGATTCACGTCAAGAAAATCTTTAATATAATGCAATGCTGTAGTTTAAACCACTACACACGTTATACCAAGCACGGCATAAACAAACCACAGTACACCATTAAAATACTGTCTTCATGTTGATGGAAATAATATAATTAACTTAAGAACCTGTTCCTGCTAATAATTCCTAATTTGGGTCTTGCCACATTTATGTAACTAAAGGATTTGAATACGTTTTCCTCTAAATGGAAAGTTCAATCTCACTATCATTGTTATGTATTAACTACAAAGGCACAATGAGTTAATGTGTAATCAAGTCTCAAATTCTATAACTGTGGTAATCCTACCTAACATAATGACAACTGTGCTGCTCTATACTGAATCAAAACACAGTTTGACCAAATCTTATCACACAGAGGTCTCTGTTATTATGTGTCCATTTGATGGGCAGTGCTGATTATGATTAATTTGACAATCTGTATCATCTATATATTGCTTGCCATTCATCAAGTAAAAATACAAAACATTTGAAAGCTTGTTTTTGTCTATTATAAGTTAAAGATATTTGAGTTTAGTGACTTCTGCTTTGCACAAAAAGTCTTCAGTTTCAACATTTTAAAAGTAGACAAAATGTAAAAAGAAAAAAAAAAGATTCATGGATTACTGACAAAACTATTATTAGGATACTTTTCAAAATTAGGTCTTCAAATCCACTATCAAGTGGAATCCATTAGTCATTTCAATGTTATTAGAGAAACTTATTTTGACCACTCCTTTATTATGGTTATGTCAGAGACGTCTGAGTTGTTTTCCACATGTTGTTACTGATGTTTCTAATTCTCCTTGTGAAAACTGGTGGTGAATGTTATTGAATGGTTCCAGCTGAGCATTGTAAATTATGTGTGGCTGCCATTCTTGCTGCAGGGAGAGAGAGGCGAAAGAGCTCAGTGAACAGCGGTAACTTTCGGCACGAGAACACAAGCATGTTTTTATCCCAATTCCCACGTTCTTCTCTCGGGAACTTTGGGAGTTGCCATGGGAACGGATGAATTCCCGGGACAACTCTGCTCCTGCCAGCTGAGCCCCCCATCCCCTCCCTCCTGCCCCCACGTGCACCGAGGGGAACGAGCTGAAAGTTTTCAGACCGTTTGAACAGTTTCCATTTGACTTCTGGAAAAATGCTTTGCAGCTTCGTTAACTTTAACAAATCCCCTTGCAATGTTTTTTTTTTCTACTCAAAGCCAACTTCGTTTAACCTCCTTACCCCTGGAGATTAAAATATGATCTAAAAGCTCGTGTTGACACTTGCGTGTGTGGGTCCTTTAAAAGTGTTCAAAGTGAATTAGAACTATATAATTGTAAATTCAAAGCTTTAAAATTACGTGATAAAGTGGTCACCGCTGCATTTATATTGGAGTTACTTTAGGCTAAACAGCTGCAGTCATCCTGTAATAACATAAAAAACAACAACCCTAAGGTCAAAACCATTCATTTAAAATAAGTAAACACAGATTCTTACCGACACAAAGGCATATTAAATCCAAACCGACAAGCATCTTCCTCTTGGTGCAAAACGAGGTTTCCTCCTCAGGTTGAGAAACAAAATGCTTCCCACCGCCGTTCTCCCTCCCGTCCCCGGCTCCTCCGGTGTCAGCTAACCGCAGCTGGAGCTCCGCGTCCCGGGACAGCGTGTTGCCGTGGGTAACGGTAGAACTTAACTTCTGCATGTCTTTAGCTTAAAAAAATTTAATGACAACTTGATTAAAATGTATTTGCAATTGTTGTTGTTGTTGTTTTGGTAATGGTGGGAATTCCCAAACGTTTCAGTCCGTCCGTCGTCGGTGCAACGAATCCATGTCAATGAAAGTTTGACAGCAGCAGACCCTGATAACCAACCGACTGCTAGTTTACGCGTTTGTCTCAAAAAAAAAAAGCTAATTTGCAGAGGAACATAAAGATGGAGGCTAATCGAAAATAAGAGGGAACGCTAACATCCGAGTAAACATTAACTCAGTTACACCTCTCAACAAACTTCTTGTGAGTGTGAGCGCGTGCCTACTCTCTGCTCTCAAAAAACGTCCTGAACAGACCAGCATTCACTCTAAATGTCAAACAACATGAATGTAAAACAAAACTTTTAATTTGAACTTTCAAAATAAAGTCTTTTATTGATGAATGTGGGCCTCGCCGTTGGTCGAGTAACTGTGAAACGTTTATTTTGGTTGAAAAATCGTGTCATTTCCGGTTATTCAGTTTGACTTGACGCAGCTGCAGTCCGCAGTAAAAACCAACAGAATCAATGTTTAACGATGAGGCTGGAGCCCACAACATGTTCGTTCCAGCTGACCTGACAGCTGTGCAATGACTGGTCCTCTTCACTGAGATGTCCACTATCCTATCGAACTGTCCCACCCATGTACATAGCCTAGGCTACAGCTTCTGACTTTCTACAGATTAATAATGCAGGCATTGGGAGATTTTATCTTCGCCAAAAAAGAAACTAGGCCCTATAAGCAAGACTTTTCAATAGGCTGATTCTCCTAATATCGATAACGGTAACAAATGTAGCCAGCTACTCAGTGGTGGCCTCACTGTAGTTTAGGTCGACAAAAAAGTAAAACATGTTGGATAGGCCATTGCACCATGTGTGCCCTATAGCCTACATACAAGTCTGTCTGACAATTGGATTTTTCCATGATATTGACTACTGTTTGACTGTCTGCCTCTGCACTAGATAGATAAATAAACAGACAGACAAACCACAATCTGAACAAATCTTTCCATCGGTATGAACCCTTATGAAATGCATGTTGCAAGTTTAATTTCTTAAATCAATCAATCAGCTGCATTTTGCATTTGATTCCTCAGTGATGAACTCCATGGTTACCGCGTAATGTGGCGGGGGGGGGGGTGAGACATTGACATTAATGTATTTACTGTTTAAATAAAACAAAACAATGTTTTTCCTGTGCTGACTTGCTTATATTACTGAAAAGTATTATTAAAATTATACTAAATTAGTCCCAGCACATTTTCATTACTACTGTGTAGCCTTATTCATTTATTTTACATACATATTTGAATAGAACATTATGACAGTGTGTTCAATAACTTCGATGTGATGTGACCCATCGACTCAAATTTAATGTGATGTATCACTACACTTGACACACAGGACAAACCTCTTCATATGGGCTAGGACTTTTAGGCGATTTTTCTTTGCTAAATATTCTTATGGGGGAATTTGTGATTTCATTCAATAACTTGCATAAGGGTGTGTTCTGTGTGTCAGTCTATTTATACATTTTGGTACTAAATCTGGGTCTGGAGTGAATGTCTGTCGAACATCCAAGTTAACACTAACTTCACTGTGGTCATGTTATTAGTAACGCCTTGCTCACTGACTGTGTGTAAGAGGTTTCCTGCCCCCTGGTGTAAAGACAGAAGCACAGCTGCTTCAGCTTTTCGAGGTTTCATAGCATTTTCAAACACTCTGGCTTTCTTGGTTTGTCACATCTAAATTAGGGCTGCAATTTACGATTATTTTGATGGTTAATGATCAATTTATTGTTTGGTCTATCAAATGGCAGAAGACAAGAAAACATACTTGTCCAAGTGTTATGGAGTGCAATTTAACACTGCTTTTTCCCCAAATATGAAGAGATACACAGAAAATAGATTATTTATTTTACTGCCACTATAGTTTGGCTATTATAAAATACCTAGAAAATTTAAAAGGACATTTGATATTGGAGTGGCAAACAATTGTTATTAAATGGCAATATTAAATGAGAATTTAAAGTTAATTAAACATTTAAAATAGAAACTGGCAAAAAAAAAAAAAATTGCAGGGAAAATTGGAAAAGAAAACACTGTGTTTAAGAAACAGAAAATTTAAAAAAGCATTTGCAACTAATGTTCTGTTTGTGAGTCTTCCAAAACTATAAAGTCCATCCTTTCCTTGCGAAATGTATACTGTGATTGCTAATGCTAATGTGCAAGCAAAAATAGAACACACCAAACATGTTAAAATCTACCAGCTGATGAGCCCTTGCTGACAGATGGAAAAGAAAAAGGAGAAAGGGAAGTGACCAGAGGTAATGTTTTCCCCCATTCTCCATTGCAGTTTTAGACACACTAAAGATACATTTATAATGTAATTTCTAACAGTGACAAATGGGATGACGGTCCACATATTAATTAGTAATGCAATATTAAGTATTTTCCATTATTTTTCATGTACTTCGAAGCACCTTTGTAAACATGTCTTCACCACTGCTGTATTTATTAACGTGTGGCGTGTCTTTGGGAAGCCCCTCACTGATGACACACATGTGTTTTAGGATCAGAGTTCAGGTTTTACATTTACTGTAGGCAGTGGTGGAATGTAACTAAGTGCATGTACTTAAGTACAAATTTGAGGTACTTGTACTAAAGTACTTGATTCTTTTCTTTTCGTGTAACATTCTACTTCTACTCATTTCAGAGAGAAATATTGTACTTTTTACGCCACAACATTAATCAGACAGCTTTAGTTACTAGTTATACAAAACACATGTAGTATAAAATACAGTGTTTCATTATAAATTAAACCACCCAACAATATGACGGCCTACAAGTCCAGCTGAAATGATTAGCCGTTCAAACACAGAACTGTTTTGATCATTTCCAGTTTCCAAAATTTATTTTTACTTTTGATACTTTAAGTACATTTTCCTGATGATACTTACATACTTTTACTTAAGTAACATTTTGAATGCAGGAAATTTACTTGTAACAGAGTATTTTTACAGTGTGGTATTAGTACTTTTACTCAAGTAAAGGATCTGAATACTTCTGCCACCACTGACTGTAGGGCAGCATAAAGCATATTATAATTAGTTTTATAGCCTTACATTTTCTATTCTTCTTTGTCTGTCTGTCTTTTTGGTGCATTATTAATTTACATCCACTAGATGGCTGTAAATCATCATCATTTAGGACATCAGAGGAAGTAAACATACTGTACTGTATATCAACAGTAGTCACTGAGGAGTGGATCTAAAATGGCTGGGGTCACAATGATGTCTCCTCTACTGATTTGATGTTATTTAGTGTATTTAAGGATGTCAAATTAAGGATTTTAACATATGGTGTAGTAATGCTTTAGATATCTCCACCATGTGTTTACATGTATTGCAGTCACTGTCAGTCTATGAAAATCTACATGTTGGTGTCATTGCCATCAGTCGTATCTGAGCTGATTTTCCATCCTACTTTGACATTATGCGTCACTGTTTCCACAATTAATTTAGCCCATTACCACAGGTATCCATCCTCAACCACTCCGATAATGTTGGATGAAATTTCATTTTGAATGATTAATTGCACCGTCTTTCCTCTGTGCTTCTCAAATGAAACTATGATTCATTCAGTGCTAAGCCATTTGGTCTGGCTTTTTTTACTGAAAGTGTTTTAATCAGCCACAATTCAAAGTGATGATACAAACATTGCTGAAACAATCAGATTTCCTTCTCCATTTCTATAATGTTCGTCACAGGCCACACTGAAAACACTCATGTGTTTCAAATGTGCACATGACTCAATACTGCTGACTCCCAAAAATGCAATTGTTTTCCATGTAATTTACCTAAAATACAATCCTATTATTCTGCAGTGCACATACATGCCTTCAGCCACTGTGAATTAAAGTCAGTGATAAGTCTGGGCATGTTATCTGTTACTGTGTCACTTGACCATTGCCATTCATAAAGGTCCCCTACCACAGGTATTTTGTCTTTGAGTCCTCTTTTTGGTCTAATGACACATACCTGAAACAAAGCCCCATCCTGTTTTGCTGCTATGAAACTTTCCCCAAGCAAAGTGCTAACAGGGAAAGTGAAACCACATTTGCTGACCTCAACCTGAATCTATGTAGAGGTGGGAATTTTCAATAAGTAAAAATAGTAAACAACCTATCATGACATTTCCACTTTGACATTTGTTTGACATTATTATGTTTTTGAAAGTTAAGGAAGTACATTTTTGTACCCAGTGTGGGATGTGGAAGTAAATAATAGGATTTGAATACATTTCACTCTAGTTTATTTGTGTATACTTTGTATTCAATTTATCCTGTAAAAAAAGATTTTATCTCTGCAGTTTCCTGGTCTTAGCCTTTTACCCACATATTTTAATGAAAATAAATGTACAGAGATAAGCTACCAAGATCTAGCATTCATGAAAACTTCAATAATTCAATGCTGATTAATACATTGGATCCTTGTTTACTTGTTCTAATCAACCCTTACTCACATCCTGTGCATTATCCTTTTCTAAAGTAGTTTCAAGCATGTTAAAAACTGTTATTATACCTTGTTTATTATCGAGACACATAGAGTAAAAAAAAAGGGAAAATATGGAGCAATATCAGCAAGGCAATGACTTTCAATGTTGGCCAAACACCAATGTAAAAAAGGATGACACCACCACCGCCACTCAAACACTCTTCATAAAGTCTCGTCATTAAAAAAGGAACTGAATGATTCATTTTGGAATGAATTTATGTTAAAGTTCTTCGCTGCTTCCTTCTGCTCCTGGTACTGAGCGTTCCTCCTTTTTGTGTAAGTCGTGGTGAGTAGGAGTAAAGGGCCAGCCCCAAAATGCACATACAACATGGGCCTTCTGTGTATGCCTGCAGTAACACACAGGGGGAAGTACCATCTGGATTCCTCTTTGTTCTACAGATACTCAAGGCACAGCAGAACAAAGTCAGACATCAAGAACGTCCTCATCACATGCACACACTGAGCTCAGGAAGCAAACCCACACACTGCTTTGGTGTAGAGCAGAGGAAACTCAGGACCTGTTCAGTCGTCAGTTCTTAATATCTGTCTTCCTCAAGCCGCTCTAAGCTCTGCCGTCGGACTGACGATGCCACAGCATACTCATATTCAGCATTCCCTAATCCACATCCTCCTGTTGTGGATCACCGTCCTTTCCATTGCCCAGATTGTGTTTATCGTCCTCTTCTTCACAGCTGGACATCATGACCTGGTGAGACCTCTTAAAATATCCTCAGATTGAATTTACAGAATGTTCCAGTATCTCATGGGTGTTAATGATGACATACAAACTTTACATTGTAAACTTGTCAATTAGTTTTACCATAGCCACATCACTTGAATTAATTGATAAAGTTTAGGATGCATGTTGTGTTTAAACACCTGTGCAGTGCAGCTGTTCTTTCTTGTGGTTTAGGTAGTAGCATAGCCAGTGAGAAAGACTGCCTGTGGTCTGCAGAAGGTTACATAGACCTCTATTATGACTCAAACAGTGGTAGCATTGGCATGATGTTCAGATGAAAACCCCCATACACCATCATAACCCAGAGAGAAAAACAAAGCAGCACAACAAATACAACCCAAGTTGAGCATAACTGGTATAATTTAAAGTCTAGCATTATGGTTGAATACCTAAGCAAAGGTGTTGATTGTTAGTGTTTGGAGTAAATATTTGAAAGGAATATGCTTTTGATAAACACTGATTTGCATTTAAAAATTTAATTTAGCATTGTCAAATTTAGCAATGCCATTTAGAGAATTTGAATGTTTATTGCACCTACAGATGGGTCAACCTTCATTCACTGGCACATTTGTGTTATCAAAACCCTCTTTTAACATTTGTCATTACTTATTTATTATTATGAGCATATTTTGTGGGTCTGTTTCCTTCTCCAGTCTCAGAACAGTGACGCTGTAACACCAGAGCGCCCAATGCCAATCCGGGCAAACAATACACCTTCGGTAAGATAACCGCAGCTTCAGAGTTTGTGCTTCTCCTGTTGACCTCTCTGTGTTGTGTTAAATATTCTTACAATCTCAACACACATGTTCTTGGTGATTAAGAATCATGTTACTGTTATTAGTTTTTGATTAGTTTTTCAATCCCACTATTCCAGACACACAAATCTTGACAAGGCAGCTGTGTCTCAAATTACTTTTCTTCTTGAGTTACTTAGATATTTACGTCAGATAGTCTAACCGCTCTCCTCACTTCTTGGAGGAAGCACAGTGACGTCATTACCACATTCGGGGAAATGCCACTAAACTAAACTGTTGTCTCTTCATTTTCCTTCTGAAGATAGTGTATGATCTATTATGTTCTCACTTTTAAGATGGAGGTAATAGTCTTATCACCACGTTTAAAGAAAAACAAAAGTAACTTCTGTGTAGCTGGTCTGTGTGTCAGTGTTGGAGCCATGTGGGCAGTAGGCACCACATTTCATTCACTTCACTCATCTTTCAACAGCCCCTCTCCGACCCTGAGCTTCCCTTGGGCAAAGGCTTAATGCTGATCTTTAAGATTACTGAAGGTAAAGCTATTTTAAGAATTTCTATACTCAGCTGTATGACAAAGGCTGTAAAAATGTGTACACAATGAGTCAGGTCACCATTTACAAGCTGTTGGAAATACAGATAATGTTCTGGTCAGAGGGAATATGTAATTCCATTAGATGTAATTTAGTCACTAATTACAGCACAGCAGCAGTTAATATACTTTGCTTCATGTGAAATCATAACACAGTATATTCTGTACAGTTCTAAGAAAACAAACTCACAGCTTATGGAAACTTTTCTGTCATCCACAGTCAACGGGAACATGAAATTGGTAGCAAAGAATCCACATCAAGGCCTGATCTCAGAAGAAAGAGGAAAATTTCTGAAAATAAAGATGGATGGATATTTCTTTCTAAATCTTCGGGTGACACTGTTATCATGTAACGAAACATGGGAATCACAGCACACAGTCAGTCTGAAGATGAAGGGCAAAGATATCCTGAAGGGTGGGATTAACAAAAACACATCCTGCACCAGCCTCCTCAGCAAGGTAGAGGTGCTTACTGCTGGAGACACCCTGGAAGTCAACCTGCCAGCCAATGCTCAAATTGATGAAGATAATTCTCAGTTGGATATCATCTACATGCGCAAGCCTTAGATGCAGCTTTAATACAATACATATCTATATTCTAAATCCTTGGCATATTCCAGGGCACCCGCCCAGCTCTAGGACCTGCTCAGATGCACTTATTGTTCACTTGTTACCAAACAGACCTCTGTCTCTGGAATTTGGATCACCAGATCAGCAAATCACTTAACTGTTTTTCTGCAGTCACAGATAATGCATGAATGGGCTGGATTCAACATTGGACATCGTCTTTTACCCGCAGGCTCTGTAGAAACATCACCACTTTAAATTCTGGTCTACTAAAAAGAAAAATCCACCTAAAACAGAATGTGTCCAATTATTTTGGCCAGTAAAGTAAAATAGACTATATAGTAGCTCCAGGATTGGTCTAAGGATTACATCATCACTACAAATCTGCTTCTTTGCTGTTGTGCTTAAGGGAAGACATTTTCAAATTCAAACTTTAATACTGTAATAACAAGTATACTGTATTTTTGCATGGATTAGAAAAGCCAAATTGTCATTGTTTCAAAAATAGCTGTGATCAGGAGCACATTTGTAGTCAGTGAAGCAGGTATTCAGAGTGAACCATTGTACTTGATTGTTTTTTTCCCCTGTTGGAGTTTCTTACAATTACAATGTGTAATTGTAGTACTGAGAGAATGTATTATCTGAAGTGCCATATCTACTGTCAGAACTGTGTTATTTGCACCACATCTTTTTTTGCTACTCGCTGATTTATTATTTTGAACTGTAGGAATTATATATTTATGTCATATTTATTTATTGTTTGCACCTAAAATATATACCGTATACAGATTGTATTTAACAACATTCCATGGGCAGGCCAGTGAATTACCAATGAATGAATGTCACTGTGTGACAATGTATGTCATTGTATGGCAAACATACCGTATATTGTTTGTGGGTCACTGGAATGTAGGTTCGTACTGTTCTTGATTAATTATTGTAATAATATGAAGCTAAAATTATACAAACTACAGACAACATGGTTGGTAACTGTACGTAGGTAAATATAGATATTATGTATTTGTTAAGACATGGTATGATGGAATATTATGGTCGTTTCACTGTCTGTAATGATTTTAAGAAATGTTTGTTAATTATGTAAAAACAAGAACCACATTTCCATACATTATAATTTCCATTTTCATAATCTAAATTTAAAATGAAAAGTGAAAAGACTTTTCTTGTGTATTGTTTGCTTGTTTATTCAATTTTTTTTAATTTTTGCATGTATGTTTTATTTTGCTTAGTACTTTTCATTCTTCTGTACAGTTTATACTTAATATATTTGAAAAAAAAAAAAAAATATATATATATATATATATATATATATATATATATATATATATATATATATATATATATATATATATATATATATATGAAAGTAATGATGACAAAGGTCTGGTGTAAAAACAATTTCTTCTGAAATCCTTTCATTAAAAACTACTAGTGTGAAAAAAAAGAAAAGTGAAAAAGACTTGACAGAACTAACCTCCAAATTTCGTTCCCTACCTGTATCACACATTATGAAAAGTGAAATCACGACTCATGGTGGTTTATGCGGAAAGTTTCATGTGCTAAGAGAGGTTGAGAGAAATATTTGGTTTTGTCAATGATTTTCTATTGTTTTTAATGCATCACGGAACTGCTCGCACCCCTGATGATGTGTGTACGTTAGTGTGATTATGCATTCATAAAAGCATTTGTTCTGGGAACATTTTTACATCTGACTACATCGACATACTGTAACTGCTGCCATTTTTCTAATTAAAAACTATATTTTGTCAAACTGTTTATTATATTTGATGCGTATAAAAGACCCAATATAGAGCTAAACAAAGCAAATGAAATTACAAAGATCAATTGGTGCTTTTGACTGTGAGTCATTTTCGAGACCCTGGATAGGAGGTGAAAGTGAAAGGTCATAAGTTAACAGTGGGACCCCGCAGATAATGAGTCACTAATAGAAAGATACAGGGGGAGCTTCCGTGCCGTATGCTGTCGAAGAATATTTTCTCCAGACTGACAAAGCAAAATAAAATCAACATTTTACACAAACATCCAACATTATATATTACAATAGTCTTACATTTCTCACCTGATAGTTTGAGTTTGAGTTTGAGTTTAGTTTATTTATAAAAGGGACAGCGCAAATTAATAAAACACATGATTTCTCATGGGTTAAAAAAGCCAGAATTAGCCAAAAGGCTATTTTTCATCTGTAGTCCCCTGCCTTCGATGTTAAAATAAAAATATATAGTTACTGGTTTTATTGTTTTTAATTGCTTTTAATATGCTTGACTTATGTGTTGGCTTTATTGCTTATCTGTTTTTAATGTTCTATATGTGCTGGTTTTACTGTAAAGTGTCTTTGAGTACCATGTAAAGCGCTATATAAATAAAATGTATTATTTATTGTTATTATTATTATTATTATTATATCTGACCTACATCACACCAATAGAGATACAGTACACAAACGGTCATTGGAACGTGGTGTTAGTCATCACTGCCAAGACAACACATTTACCAAGTTACTGAGGTTTCATTTTCTTTTCCAAACATCAGCCACAGAGTCCTATGTCTGTATTAGCTGTTGCCACCACAGCTTTCGATTCCTGAGGAGAGGTCCAAGATGTTGAATTCGAATGCACCCAAGACCCATTTACCACCCACTCTCGTCTCATGTATTAGAGGCATCTGCATGGGTTGGTTTGTCCCCACCTTTGCTTTCCACTGCCCGATGTCGAAGGCAGACGTTACAAGAGTTGTGTATCTGCCTAAGGATGTGAAAAACCCTCATTTCCATCATTTTCACCCAAACGACACTGAGAAAGCTTGTGTGGGGTGTCAGACAAATCCATGTGTTTGTACAGTATGTGTTTTGCCTGTTATGTGTCACTGCTTTTTTCTTGGCCTGGTCTCCATTGTAAAAGAGATCCTTTACCTCAATGAGACTGCTAACCTTGTTAAATATAGGCTAAAGAAAAATCATGTTTTCAATGTGCAATCATTGAATAACATGCTCTTTCAAGCTCATCAGCAACTGCTATTAAAAAATGACACACATTATAAAACAATATTTGTCAGAATTCAAGATATGTGAGGTGATTTTTGAGAGAGAACAACTATCAAGCACATACTGTATAAACAAAAGGTGTGAGTTTCTTTTGTTAAAGATGTTTTTAGTAAACTCAGAGCAAAGTGGACCCTCTGGATGCTCTGCTTAATGCCAGCACTCCTCTGTTCTCCACCTTATCTAGAGACCAACACAAGGGGACAGTATTCAGCTGTGGACTGTGTGCTGAGTGTTGCATGACCACCTTTCAGTTTTGCTTTGCAGAACAATGTTGCTCTAGGTGCCACACGTGGTTCATTGTAGAAAGGCTTCTAAGTGACAAATGGGGAGTGATTTCCAAAGTTATTGAGAACATTTTTGTCAGTTTCTCATCAGATTTTTATCTTAAAACACAATGCTTTATCAATGGAAAATATGTTTTGGTTTTGTTTCATTTAGGAAAGTGTGAATAATTACATTGAGATCATAGACAAATAATGAGTACTGTCATCCCACACAAATTCTCTATACAAGTCATGTCTAGAACTATGTTTAATCATTAGAGGAAACTAAACTGCAGGAATCCCAACCACAGCTGATACAGCTCCCCCTCCTTTGCTACTACAGTCTCTCACACAGGCCAACCAGTGCTGGAAGATAATGACTCATGAGAGGAGACTATAAAATGTCTAAGCTAATAAGGCCACCCATGATTTGATAGATAACATGTTTACTTATAAGTTCAGACTATATATAGCAAAAGCCTGATCTGTAATTTGTGTTTTACCAATTAAAACAAAACTAGTACACACACACACACACACAAACACACACACACACACACACACACACACACACACACACACACGCACACACACAACATGTTCACCATCTTCTGCTCTCCGGGTCTGGGGTTGGAAATAAAAGTGAGTCAGGCAATCTTCGGCTGACACCCCACCCCCCCCCCCCCCACCCCCCTGCAGCCCCCACTACCATTTCCTCTACAGTTTACAAATATACAATTCTGTGGGTGTTTTCAAGAGCGGCTTCTTCGAACAGGCACAGCTGAAGGGGAAAGTGTAACAGTGACTGTATGAGAGATGAACAAAAGAGGGAAAAAAAGAAGAAGCTTCCAACCGTGATGAAGCTTTTTGAGTATGTCAGCATGCTTGTCACCACGGTGATGAAAGGATGTCATTATCTATATAGCATTATAGTAGATAATATAATATATTAGATAAGATCTAAATGTGTGGAACAGTGGAATGCACATATTGCAGCTACTGTCCCTCTGAACCCCTTAAGCTCAAGTAAATTTGTCATATAAGTTATACTGTGTATACGGCACAAACACATGCTGGTTGAAAGTGGTTTACTTATTGACACTTTGTTATGTGTCACTGTGCTATTTAAAAAAACATTTCTCTACAGTGTGAGTCATGTGGTTGGACTGAGTGGGTGAAACTGATGCTACTGCGACCACTCAGCAAAGACTCTTGCACGGCCTTATCTGACACAGCAGGAAGTGAGTTTAATTCAGCTACAGCCTCAACAAAAAGCTTGAGAAAACCAACAAACAGGAGTTTTGAATCATGTGTTTATTTCAATATGCTGTATACAATATTGTACATACGTACAGCAGAATTGAAGCGGTTATATCATTCATTCTACCACTGGAGGAATACATAAATAGTGTGCAGTATTATGTCACAGCAAGAATGAAAAGAAATGTATAAGGAGACAGTTTGCATGTTTTTAATTTTAGCATGAATATGACACATACGTTTATACTAAAAAAACTGAACAATGTATGAAAGTTTTTATCTATAATATCTCATTTTGTAACATTCAGACGATTATGTTTAAAGTATAAAAAAAAGCATATAAAATTCCCTGATGAGAAAAGTTTTTAAATACACATACTCAAACAAGTTATAAAAAATGCCTCCAGCACGGTCCTAACCTTCACAATACTCAAAGAGGCACAAAGAGGTTTTCACACCTTCATCTTTCCGGTTATGGACCTACTTTTTCTTCAAAGAGAATCAATCATTCTCAAGAAGATTCTATAGCATTTATTTTCAACTGTTATTTACTCTTTTCCGAGCGTTTGGATCCATTGTGAAACATCAATGTGATATTTATATCATATATGCACCGAAGATGTTCTCAAAGGAATTGTGTTGCCGAATGTTTGAGGTATTGCTCACTTGTACAAAAAGGACATCATCTTTTGTGAGGTGAAACACTCCACCCAGGTAACTGTTGGATCGCGTTTCCCTGGATGAGTATCTGGACATCAGGAGGGGAATAACTCCCCCAGAGTACCGGTCAGTTTTCCGATTAACAGAGTGGTTAAAATTATCAGTGGCAAAGAAGGAAACCTTGGAATATACATAGTAATAACCCTCCTTCTGAATGACGAGACCTCTGTCTTTGTAGTCCATGTCATAGAGGAGAGGGTCTGCAATCATGCTCCATGCCATGATATGATTTTCATGAACTACATCTTGTCCACCTGGAGGAGGGGGGGGGGAAACAGCAACAATGTGAAGATTTTTCATTTTATTCATATAATGTATTTGTCACATTAAATAGGAGAGTTTAAAATGACTAATACATTATAAAGAGCAAAGGCTATACAATATATGTCATTTATTTTGTGCCTTGGTAATAAATTGAACACTATGTTCAACACTAGTCTCACCTGTCAGATGTGCAACCGGTTTGGAAGGAGGAATAACACTGGTACTTTTAGTGGGAGGAGTAATGACTTCACCTGTGTGAGGACCAGACAAATTGTCACTGATGTTGATTAAGTAAGTGAAGTAACATTTATCGGTTGAGTCAAACATGCTGAGACATACCTGCAATGAGCTTAGAGGACGATGCTGAGGGGACCTGCAATGGGAAAAAAATGGTTTACCTCTCAGTTGTATATTTGTTTTTGTTTGTGAGCATGCACATGCAAATGTAAAAGCAGGTGCAATCACCATTGCTGGATACGTGACCAAGTTGTGAAAATAAGATGTGAAAATAAGATGTAAAAAACGACGATCTCTAGATCTCTAGATCGCTAAATTATAAAATGTGAATTTTGTTTGAAGGACCCCTTTTGGTTTTTCTATGATGTTATCTTTCTGTGGAACAAAGTATAACAGGTCTATCTTTCTGGTAATCAGCAAAAAGTAGATCACAATCATGCTACAGGAAATAGACCACTTCCTTTTCTCCACCGTCCCTTGTTTGTACCTTATGTATACCTTGCGTGTCAAACAACAAGCAAGCCACCTCCCTCTCACCCTACCCCATGACTGCTGTCCTCACACAGAACATCAGATGAGGACAGGAAACTGAGTCACAGAAATACAGTGAACTCACTGACCACTCACCATCATGGATTATCAAGTCTGCCTGCCCTTACCACCCGGGCCACGTCAGAGGAGATTTCTCATAAATAGGCCACACTTCTCCATCTCTACTTTCTTCCCCATAACAGTGACATTATTTCACCATCAGCAGTTTTTGGAGAAAAAAAATTAGATTGGAGTAAATGTCAGTTTTGTTCCTATCACGAGATTCCTTTGCTTCACCAAGCCCGAACAAGATCTCCAAGTGTTGTATAAAATGTAAATATTCTAATGTTTTTTTGTTTTTTTTAAAATCACACCATAACTCCATCATGACACGATGGGAACATCTGTAACCACAAATAGACTCAAACTTAAACAGTTTCTACATTGATTATAACAGGCGGTTTCCCACAGGTAGCATGTGACTCTGTGATATGCGTCTAGTTATGTGAACAATGGTAATTGTTCTTGCACCTTGTACTTTGTATGGTAAATTGAATTAATACAACTCACAATGTTGAAATTTTACAGTTCTGAAGTAACTTTCTCGTCACCAACACGTGAAAGTTTGCTGCTTTCATATTATTTCGCTTGATGGTGTTTTAAGCCCCCAATGTCTCCAGCGCTGCCTGGAAGGAGACGTTGTGGGCTTAAAACACTTAAAGTAATTTTCACGATGCCGTTTTATGTTCCGAGGTCATTCATTTTTGTAGTTTGCTATCTTTGTCTAAAAACGTTGGCCTTAATAGTATCAATATGTATTCGATTCATATGTAATTCCATTTGTGCATAAAAATATTAAAGTATAAATACGTAAGACTGAAGTGTTTAAAGAAAATCAAGATGTTTCTGAGAAAAGCAGAAGTCCCATTATGAATACTTACAACTAGAAAACTAAAGGTGTTATTGACGAGTTTTAGGTTGACGGTGACAGAAAACAAGTAAGAGAAAACAAGAAAAATGAAAGTGAGAATAAGGTGTTAAAGCTGAATGAGATCTTATGAGTAAGGTGAGATTCAAAGGGATTTAAAAGGAAATGAAATTAATCAAAAACAGAGATACTGTGACACTCCATTGATAAGAAATCAATGTAATTGCGTATTGTAAGCAGGGGCCGACTCAAAGATGGGGTTGATACTCACAGATTTAGTTTGGTAGAGACGGTAGATGAAGCAGGCCTCTATGGCCATGCCGCACAACGCCACGCTCACCAGCAGGATCAGCAGGGTCTGTGCCACCCCGGCACGCTGTCGCCCCTGGTTCAGCCTGGGTGGCAGTGGAGGCCGGGTGGCATGGGTGTCCACCACATACACAGAGGGGTATCCATCCTTGGACATACCTACGGGGCTCTCTCTGTAACTGAAAACCGATTCTGTTTGGTAATATCCTCCAGACGTTGGCAGAGGGTGTTGCTTCAAAGGGGCTGCAGAGACAAATCGACTTGAGATACAGAGCAGGGTGAAACAGCAGCAAAATGGGTGGGCTTCCTTGTGGTTGGTTCAAGTTCACAAGTAGTCAGATTAGAACATAGAACAACTCAGATACAGAAATCTTGAGATGTATCACCAGAGCACCTTCTTAAGGCTGAGATGCACCTGTCTGCAATCTGTAACTGCAAACATCAAAATGATACTGTCCTTGATGCAATGTTTTTTCCAATGCAGCTGCAAAACCTTACAACCAAGGTAGAAGACGACAATCACTAAGTGGAAGACCAAGCAAAATGTATTTCTACCTTCCCTTCACACCCTCCCACTTCACTGTTGAAGCAATGTTGAAATAGCTCCATTCACACTTCCTCTCTCGCCGATATTCTCTCTCTGGCTTAAAGTCTGACAGCAACAGATACTGACCTAAATGGAGTTAAGATGTTAAACCTTTGTGTGTTGTTGCAGAGAACAGAGCAGAGTTGCGAGGCATAAGCATATTAGAAAATAAAAATACTGAAGCAACCAAACTCAGACGGGGTAGGGTGAGGTAAAGTGACAAGTTTAGACCGTGTATGCATTTTAGTGGTTTAAATGCTATACACTTTTTCTCTGGATCACACCTATGTGATAGTTTATCCACCTCCTAAAAGAATTGTCTTCGTGTGATAGATGGAAGTGAACATGAGGGGGAAAAAACGGTAGCTACCAGGGGCGATTCTAGGATCAGACCTTTGAACCTGTAATTGTTTGTCCTCTGTCACTAACAGACAAGTTCGCAAACTCTCACTTGAAGCACTAAAATAAGAATTGTTTTTTATTATTATCATTTGTAGGGGGCGCCAATGGTAGCCACAGCCCCGGGTTAGAAGTTCTTTTGTTATTTTAGCAGGAGTGAAGTGAAGGCTTTGAAAGAGGGTGGGCTTACATGTTAAAGTACAAAATACTGCAGACTTTGGTAATAACGTAGTAACTTTGTTAACAATATTTCTCACAATGACCAGTGAAGGGGCAGGAGGGCACAAGGCCGAATATAAACTGAATTAAAAAATCTGACAAGCATGATGTGATGTAAAGAGATGGAAAGACATCCAAGCAGCGGGGTGGTGCTGCTCTGCTCCCTTCCTGACTTCTGACCTTGTAGTAGATTTTTTCTGCAGAGATAAACAAAGAATCCCATTCTGGTTAAACCCAATCCCTGATACTGCTCTAACACATCTTACAAATATATATTCTCGCTTTGCCAGACCATCCTCCACACGCTGCGGAGGAGAGTCTGGCTAGTCCCAGTGTTGCCAACTCTTTTCCAATGAAAGTAGCTAGCACCAGCTCCAAAACTTACTAAAAGTAGCTAGATGACGTCATACGCTCATTTGCATATTAGTGCGATAATATTCTAATTATTTTCAAAAATTGTTTTTTTCGGGGGGAAAAAAAAAAAAAAAATAGAAATCTTTAGCCAAATAATCACAAATTCAATACAGGAATTTATTTTACCTGATAATTTTTACTTAGGTAGCCTATCTTTGAAGTAAAAAAAGAAATTCTAAAGAATTCTCATAGAAAGCTGGCTTGCCCAGGACCAGGCCAGCTCAGCGGCGTCTTTCTCCCGTCGCGTCCCGCTGTCTCTCGTACCTACACCAGCCCCCGCACCCTGTCCCCCCTCCCCTTCTAACTGACTGCTCAGACTATGCAGACAGTGATTTATTTTAGACAAAGAACATTTACATTTTGGGCGGGAAAAGCTTCCCGCAAGCGCATGCGCGATTCATTTTCAGTCTAGACGCGGAGGGGTTAACACTTCCTGCTCTGACTGCAGCTGGGAGGAACTGCTGTGTGAGGACTGGACCGCCTGTGAGTGTTTTCAGATGGGCGAGGGGCCCATGGCAGCACCCGCTGCTTGTTGAGAATAGTAAGAACAAGTCTGCAAAAGTCTCCAATAACACCACAAAAAGTCGCTAAATTTGTTGCTAGTCGCTTTTTGGAAAAAAAGTCGCTAAGGGGGTCTGAAAAGTCATTAAATCTAGCGAAAAAGTCCCCAAGTTGGCAACACTGGCTAGTCCACATAGCATTCAGGGATGGGAGAAAAATGTTTGGTTTATTGGCATTTCTTTTAACCAATTACAATCTTCTTGGGCGGCACTAAGCTTCGCACGGAGCCGCTGCAAAATAGCCTCTGGGGGAACTTGTTTTGGTAGAACGTGTACGTTCAAAAGTTGTTTTAGTCGTGCGAGAGAAAACTCAGATTAAACAGACTAGCTAGCTGTCTCAATTTACCCTGCAGAGATCTGAGGTGCAGTTAACCATAGTCCTCATAAATCAACCGGAATTCCAACACAAAGAAAGCGGCAGGAAAAGACATGCATCCGGTGGAATTTCTGGAAGTCAGGGATGTCATACATATTCCATACAAATTTGCTTTATGTAAATGTAAATGTAGTCATTTTATAGATTTTAAAATGGATTCAATTCAATTCAATTACAGGTTTATAATTACACTGTACTATTTTATCTAATTGAGAGACATGTTTGATACCCAGATAAGTGACATTCTCAGAAGGCTTAAAGTAATAATCTCAAAGATTTTCATTAAATTAATGTCTGTTACAGTAACTATTTATCGCCTAATGAGGTAACCCAACAGAGGTTGGCCCGCCAGAGAGGGTAAGCGGAGGTAACAAAACAGACTCGCTCTTCAACTTACTTGTTAAGTGAAGCAGTGTTTTTTCCAAACTCTGCTAGCGTTGTGAGTAAATATTACACAGGCCACACTGTCCAAAAACACACCTGCAATTACCGTTTATCGATAGCGATGGTTAGATGTAACAATTCATTAACATCATTTATGAGTTTGAGGCATTGATTTTATATCCAGATCCAAATTTTATATCCAAGCACATCTATTAGGTTTAATATCTATATTATATATATATATATATATATATATATAAATCTAAGGAGTCTGGGCGGGGCGTTAGAAACACTATGTAACTTTTTTCGCCTTTCTTAGTTCAGGTTGTCTCATTGGAACTACAGCCGCACGAGCTGTGGTTCCAATGAGACAACCTGTAGGGGGACCAAAGTGGGAAAAGTTACAGTGTTGCTTTAAACAGGACTGTCTGATGGCAAGGTAAAGCGGTGGAAAAATTCTAAACATAGCGTACACTTAAACTGACATTGATTTTATTTAGGTGGGCCTTTTTTAGGTGGCTATAATATGTTTTGCTGCTGCCCCCGTCCACAGCATACATGGCTTAGCATCTGTGACTGTCCTCCTGCCTGCTTCTCCAAATCAGGCGCTTACCGACCGCTTGTAACTGTAGGTACTACACTGACTATGGATGAACTACCTCATACAACCCCACTTCAAAAAATTCAAACTATCCCTTTAAGTAATGTATAACTATAATTCAATTTTATTTTATTTTCAATTCAATTTTATTTTTAGTATCAAATCATAACAAGAGTTATCTTGAGACACTTTACAGATAGAGTAGGTCTAGACCACACTCTATAATTTACAAAGCCCCAACAATTCTAATAATTCCCCCAAGAGCAAGCAGTGAGACAGTGGCGAGGAAAAACTCCCTATTAGGAAGAAACCTCGGACAGAACCAGGCTCTTGGTAGGCGGTGTCTGACAGTGCCGGTTGGGGCTGTGATGAACAGTGCAAAAGCAATCAGGAAGTAAATCCTCAGAGCAATAGGTTTAGTAACAAGCATTTCTGGGACGGGATGCACACAAATGGAAAGGGAGAGGAGAGAGCAGCTCAGTGTGTCAAAGGAAGGAAGTATAATGCATTATTGATGATGGCATTGCATTATAATTCAGGATGTATCATGAATTCCTGCTACTCACCATTAAGAAATGAGTCACTAAGAATTTGCACTATGTCATTAATTAACAACTTTTAACTTACTTCATAACTCTTCTGTGCTACACTTCACTTTTTTAAACAATGACAAAATATATTAATTAAACTAAATAAAACTTGTTAAAAAAGGTAATAAGGACCATTTTGTCATGCAGCAATATGTGTAATGTTTACATCTGCCTAATTTGGTGGTGTATTAATTAATGTATGAGGAAAATGTGAGTTAAAAACTATACAGCACTAATTACAAACTCAGTGACTTGATCATTTTTTAGTGAGCAACTGGAATTCCTGATTCTACATTAATTCAGGCATTACATCATCATGAATCATCAGTTCAGCATGTGTGTTGTACCCTGTGTATCAGAATTTCTATAAGTTTTTCACTTACCAATATCAAGTTATTCTTAAAACATCCTTAATGTCCAGGCTTTAGGCCCGGCTTTTTGTCTGGTTTTACCCACAGCCCCCCCTACAGAATGGAAGAGCACATGACAAGTACAACATTTGTTAGAAGGAATTAATCTTTGAAAATAATATTTTGCAAGTAAAGATCAGTACAAAAAGTATATATAGTAATTAAAACAAAAATCTAACTTTTACTTACACTAATTTTACAGGAAGTCATATACACCAGGCACAGTCATGCATCATCAAGCTCATCATGTAGTACATTGCACCTTGTCACCCCACCTCAGTTTTGCATGTGGCTGCAGTTCAGACTGCAGAACGCAAATGGTCTGCGCAGATAGTACACTCCAATTATTCAGCTCTGATCAAGGAACTTTACTGTGAGGCTATTTTCCAACCGTCGGAGTATGAGAGTCAGCAATTACACATATACAGTAAACTTGCTTTATCGTGCATGTGTAACATAGAACAAAGTTGCTCATAGTTGGCGAAAGTGGATTACATGAACTATGCATCGCGAGTGGAGGATGATAAGTGTGTCTGCTGAGCTCTGTTTGCTGGCATGTTTAATTCTGATTGCGGACTTGACTTTGGGTTTAGGGCCAAAGAAAGACATGGAGTTTACATTTCTATTATCTGCTGGCAGCACAGAGTGTTTTTACCAAACTACAGCAAAGAACGACAGCATGGAAGTTGAATACCAGGTAAATACTGTATAATTTTTCTTTCTATCTTATTGTCTCTGTGTCTGTCTGGTACAGTGACTGTATAATGGGTTTAAAGTGTTGAATCGCTATATGTCTAACTGAAAAACGAGTGAACGGGCTTTGGACTTTGGTCTTGCATACAGAGAGATAAGAAAAACCTACTGTTTTTGAAGACACTTATCCTGATGCTATAGATTCTGCAAAAACATGTTGCAAAAGTACTTAATTTTACTTACTAAGTTTACTTAATTTCAAATACATTTTGAAATTCGAAAGTACAATTGTTGTCAAGTCACTTATGTGTTATTCACACAGTCATTTTATGGCCATGACCTTTGCTTTGCAACACAGTCATCATACTACTACTACTGCACCCTCTGGCAGCTAGACAGTCTGCAGGAGTTTCTTTGCAGCTTTTGACCTTCCTCATCTAATAGATGTGCGAAGTATTTCTCCGTTCTGAGCTGTACTTTCTGACACAACAACCAAAACCTTAAGAAGGTTAATGAATCCATATCAGAACTGTTGAACTGTGTCTTACCTTGAGTTTTCCTTTTACTAGAGGGCAAAGAGCGGGCAGTACTAGTTAGCGAAAGAGAGAATTTCCCTACACAAATTTATTATCACTGTGGCATATTATGTGAGCCAGTGCACTATGAGGGTTTTAATTTGAATATCAGATAACAGTTCTGGCTGTGGCTTGTCTGGATATGCTGCATTACTGACCTTAACTGCTCTTGTTTCTTTTACAGGTGATAGCTGGGTCAGGTCTGGATGTTGGCTTTGCCCTCATTTCACCCAGCGGACACCGGCTGGTCTCTGACTTCAGGAGATCTGATGGCATTCACATGTAGGTCACTTAAATGCTCTCCAAAAACCTCATGCTTCTGATGTGATGCTCAATCCCTGTAATACTCTTTCAGTCAAGAGTTGATGTGCCCAAACTCATAAAAACAAGAATTGATTTCCTCCTTTTCTAAAAAAAATTAATTTAAAAACTACGCTGTACTATGCATTTTCACCCACAGATAAAGACAAACAAAACAAGTGACTACCATTTTTTTTGCCATTACAGTTAATAGTTTCAACCATGATATTGTTGAGAGCAAATGTCCCCTGCTGTTTCCTTATTATTTCCTGCAGGGTGGACCTCACAGAGGTTGGCGACTACCGGTTATGTTTCGACAACAGCTTTAGTAAACTCTCAGAGAAGATGGTGTTCTTTGAGGTGATTATTAATGGTCAGAGCAGTGCAGGCGGAGGCCAAAATGAGTGGGCGGACGTGGCCACGACAGAGAGCATGTTGGAGTATAAACTGGAGGACATTAGGGTGAGTGAGAGGGGAAAAACAAAGAGCTATTGCATCTGCTGTGTCTATGATTCCCCTTCAGAGAACACTTGAATTATCTGATGTCATTCTTTTTAACGTCTCAGCACTGACTCCCATCTCCTCCTGTCTGCTGTTCATCCTCTTCCAGACGAGGATGGACTCTGTGTACCAGCGCCTGGAGAGGAGCCGTCAGGTCCTCACTGTGCTGCGGGCCTTAGAGGCGAGGGACCGCTACCTTCTGGAGGACAACCTGTGGCAGGTGTCCTTCTGGTCCTGCCTCAACCTGCTTGTCATGCTCACCGTCGCTGTCACTCAAATCTACACCCTGCAACGCCTCTTTGATGACACCAAGCGGGTCTGCACATAGTCACAACAAAAACTACCTCCAGCCAAGAGAGTGCAGCACCTGCACAACTTGAACATTTGACCCAAAACCTTTTACAGTCTATACCCTAACTGACATGTGCACTGGGAACCTAATTTAAAGGGATAGTTCACACTTTTGGAAAACTGATTCATCATTGATGTTTTTAATTCCAGTCACATGGTAATTATATATACAGTACTGCCATATGCACACACAGAAGCACATACTGTGCATACATTAAACATACATAAATACACACACAAATACTTGCAGCCAGTGGCACCCACAGAATTTTTTCAAAGGGGTGGCCAGATGGGGTCCACTGAAAAAACTGGGGTGGCACACCAAAGCCAAAAGCCTGAATTTCAGGAATTCTATTATGCTGATAAGGCTGGTTGAAAATGATGTCTATATATGAGTTAAGGAATTGCATACTGATATACTTTGATTTCGTATTTTACAGTTGTTACTAATTATCTGATGTGCAGACTAATACCGATACAATTACAATTTTGAGTTCCACAACGTTAATTTACTGCGTCATGTATCCAAATGTCAGGCAATGTATCGTTCTTCAACTAGGCTAGGCTTGTCCATTTCCTTAAAAAATGCATAAGCAGTTCCCACTACTTGCAGCACTGATATCAGTTAATGCCACTGGGGAAGCTAGAAAACCACAGCTGTTCTGACTGGAATCTTGTTTTATTGATTTTCAGACTACATTCTGCAGGACATTTTTCTAGACTGTATTTTATCAAAACAAAACAAACAAAATATCAGAAAACTCACCTACTAAGTGTATTTTTTTTATTTAACTAAGCCTCTGGCTGTTTAGAAAGATCACATCTAAAATATTTATTGTGATTAAAAAACAAGTATTTACACAGTCTGATCCTGATCATTTTCTACATCTGGAGGTTTAATACGCAGAAATCAGTAGTCATGCAGATGTCAAATTAGTTTTGACCGAAACATTAATTTCCTTGCCATTATTTGGGTGCATTGCAGTCATTTGGTTCATACAATTGCACTAAGGGGTAAAACATACTGTACATAAGGCTGTACTTATTGTGCATTTCAATCACTACCATTATATTTTCTCACATTGTTGAAACTTTGTGGGACTGCACAGCATCATCATTAACATTTTTATGTCATAAAACATATTCAATGGTCATGCTCCACCACTAAAAGGTATTTTCCGTTGTCATCACATAAGAGAGACATGACAATAAAAACAGTGCCAAGTCTTTATCTGGTGATGAATTCCTAAGAGTTCAATACTGTATCTTAAATTATTTTTTGTTCAGATAAATTGACAGTCTGTGGCAGATTGTGTGGCAAAAAGTAGGAGACGGAACATATCCGTATTAGATTTGTGTTAAATTAGATTTCCCACTATTACACTTTGGTTCTGTGGAAATGCTAATATGTTAGTGCTCAGAACTTTTTTTAAACATTGACTATAGAAACCATAACTTTTAGTTTAATGCATCAATAACTACATTTTACTGAGTGTTCAATTACTTCTGTGGAGCCCGTAACAGGCAGCTTTTCTGTTTGAGTGAACTGAAAATAAGATATGTAGTTCTTCTGTAGTCCTGCTGTTGTGGATTGAAGGCACTTCATGTCCACTTCAGGCTGGTCAAAGTCACCACTGGTTTCGACGGGGAGCCGGGCGCCTGTTCAGGAACAATCAACCAATATTAATCTCTTAACCTTGTGACATGCACTTTGACAGGTAATACTGCAGGAGCAGTCACTGGAACAGCAAGGGCATTTGTAATGAGGAAATCTGTTAGCGAGAGATCATCCTCAACTCTCATTGGAGGATGACTAAACACATAAACCTGGATTGAATAATTAACGCTGAAGACCAAAAACGTAACATTTAAGAAAAAAAGAAGAGATTACCTCTACAACATATTTGAGCAGATTTAGAACACAACAGTTTTCAAGATGAAAAATCTTAACGGGAGCTTTCTATGCATTTGGGTTAAACTCGATATATATTGTGCCTATAAAAAAATATTCCCATCCCCTTGGAAGTCTTGTCTTACAACAGTGAATTAAAGTAGATCTCCTTCCACTTTAAAGGGTCTCTTCCTGTTGATCAGTGTCACATTAAATCTACTTTGACTCAATGCTGTGCAAAGGCAAAACATAAAAAAAGGGAGGTGAATTCATTTTATAGGTAGCGTAGAATTTGATTACATACATACGTACATTACATCAACGAAAGGCTATTACTACCACAAGGTTTGATTATTTTGTTTGTCTCGCTACATTTGGTGAAACTGCATGTGAAGAACCTGCCAGTAGAGTGATGCCATAAGAACATTTGCAGGCAGTCGGCCTATATTGGTTTAGACGTAGAGAGGGAGCTAAGTGAGGAAAGGAAAACCAGGAGTGGCGCTACGTTGTCTGCGAGAGAGAGAAGAGAAAGTGGATCACACAAGACACAAGGAGACACCAACCACCAGAGCCAGTCCCTTTATTGTACACAACACCTCTTTATTTACTCTCCATCCTAAATCAGTCCATGTTGTTTATTAAAATCAATTCATTGCTACAGAGGCACTTGACACGGGTTTGCAAAACAAAAAGAAAAGTGATTTTTACAGGTTGGTTTCCAACCCCTCCCACCAGACCTAGACAGGGAGGGGAGGGGAGGGAAAGAGGAGGGAGGCAGGGCACATCCATTAGGAAGAAGGCAGTATTACCACAACCTAAAGTATTACAGAGCATTACAGTCCGGGCTTCTCAAGGGCAGGCTGAAGTGACAAGAAACGTATGGCCAATAAGAAGTTTTATCACATGAGCTAAGTTTTGTGTACCAGGGGTTCGGGTAAGATACCATGTGAAGGGTCTTCAATCTAAAGATTTGGCGGTTTTAGAAGCTTATTTTAATCCTTGTGGCACTGTCATTGAAAGCCAGAACTGTAGAGAAATACAGGGGAAGAAAAAGTACACTCTGTCTCATGAGTCCATTGTTTGGGACAATTTGAATTCTTTAGTTTCTTTGTCTTGTTGGCTAATTAAGTGTCTATGCTCTGTGCTGAGAACAGAGAAAAGTCTAGACAGCTTCTTTAGACAGAGTGTACTTTCATACACCACAACTCCCACCACCACCTGCTCATCACCACTACTGATCAAACCTAAAACAGAAAACATTCTACAAGCCCAACGTCCCTCCCCACTTGACCAGTTTCCCCCTAAATTGGTTTTAAATGGTCAAATACCCTCAAGGAGCAATCAACATATATTTATTTAAATAATCACAGCTGTGTAGACGATGTCCAGCCCCAGGTGCCCTTCCAACATACGACACATTTAGACAGCTAATCCCTGTAGCAGAACCCCAAATAAAAGTCCAGGGGAAGCCGGGGAGCTGAGATCTACAGCTGATACAATTGCAACCAAAAATATCAAAAGAAATGACAAATGCCCAGGTTATAAATAGTGCATCAGGAGATGACCAATCTCTTTTTCCCTACATGCAAGAATTACTATTAGATTACTATGAAATGACAATGTTAGTGCTTCCTTTAATAGGACGACTAGGTTTTAACATGTCTTTGCTTTGATTAGAATCAATAAAATATTTCTGTCATCAACCCTGCTATTAAATGAGATACAAGTGCTAACTCCCCATTACAGGCCAGCTATATACAATATTTTTAATGCACGGAAGCAGGAGTCATAGCAATAATACGTCTTTAACAACTAAGCTCAGAAAGAGATGTGCCAACTCCTAAATGCTTAATACCATCTTTATACTCTAAAATCACGTCATCGTCTACACGCCCGACCGAGTTATCCTCTGAGAGGAAACAGAACTTTGTGCTCGGCTCTATATGAATCAGTTAATCCAGGAATGAACTAAATCTACCCGAAGGCTGAACGTCTCATTGGGGTTCAACTGAGAGTAAAGGGATTATAAATGAAGGTTTTAAAAACTGATAATTATTGGAGAGAAAGCATCTCACAAAACTCAGACAAGCTTCAGCCTGTCTCTTTCCGGCTCTCCGTTTTTTGTGCATAGTGTTCTGGTAATGGACTACATCCTCCCTGTTATGAGTGGCTTGTGGTAAGGCTACATGGCTAGAAGTGCTTGGATTAAAATGGCCAATCTGGCTGACATCTTTTTATTGCGGAAGGACAATTCACAGAAGGGGGGCTGAAGCTACCGTACTCTCTCATGCAACCCTGCCCTGTGTCTTTTTATGCTTGGCTTTTCCTGCGATTAGGATTTCATTTTTAAAGCTACATTTATGACGATCAATAAAAAGGACAAAGTCACTCAAATTAAAAAACGGAACAGAACACAACGATACCACCAAAATAACAACAATTATAATTAACTATTGTTTTAGGTATGAAATCAGTTAGGAAATGATAACCCAGTAAAACATTAACAACAGGTTAAGTGTGTATATTACACAGATCTAACCACAGCCATTCTAAAAAGGTGGAGAGAGGGGAGAGGAAACCCAGTCTGTAACAGTTAATAAGTTATTCAATGAGCTTCTGCTGGGAACCTTGTCAGAAGAAATAAACCAGTTTTTATAATAAAAAGAGCTCTAACTGAATTTGATACATCATCTCCCACAGATCAGCTGGGTTTTATTTTGTATTACACAATTTCCACAGCAGTCAAATGTAATATTTAAGTGGTTAAGGGCTTCCTGACATCCATGTGCACTGATAAAGATGGCATTAGCAGCTTATTACATTGCTTGAAGAGAGACATATTAATGTGGCTGGACGATGCAAATTAGCACCGCTATCAGTCAGCCCCTCCCCTCGAGCCCCCGCCCCTGGCCTTTAGTGTGCAGATACACACATCCACACAAAAACACACACACTTAGGTGGGCTATGCCACAGGTCTAGTCTAGCAGGGAGGGCTCAGCAGGGCGGATAATGGTGGGCCGATGAGAAGGAGCACCAGGGGGTCTTCGGCTACAACGGGGAGAGAAGAAACAGAACAAGGAGTGAGACGTACTCACAAAGAGACAGTGGAGAAACCAAAACAACCCGACAGAGAGAAGAGAGGGAAGGGGAGGACAGAGGGAGAGTGTGAGGAGAAGGAATGCCAAAATATTAAATACTAAGATGGGATAACTGGTGAGAATGAGAAATGACTAACCATGCCTGTGACTCTTAAAAGACAGAAGATGATGAGAAGTTAGTGACATAACGTTACAAATACAGTGCAACAAAAATTGCATAATATACACACAAGTATTGGTAATCTCATCATAACAGGAAGTCCTACCTGGGTACACCGGGTGGGACACGGGCTGGCCGGGAGGGGATCTGTGGGGGTGCGCTGAAGGGATCCTGGTGGCTGTTGAAAGCGTTGATGGGTGGGCCTGGGCGAGACGGGATTGGTGGTGCACCGAATGCGGGAGAGGGGTTGAGCGGAGCTCCAAAGGCAGGGGAAGGGTTCATGGGTGGTCCTGGTGTTGGGCCCCGAACAGCAGGCGGGCGGCTGGGGGCCGCGGCAGCTGTAGGAGTCGGCCTGCGCTGAGGGGTGGGGCTGAGAGGGGGATATGATTAAATGAAACTGACATTGTGATAATCACCTAAAAGATCCCATTAATTCTCCTGTAGAGCTAGAGGTGAGGGCATTTTATCGGAGGTGTGTGATGCTCTTTTTTGTGGGACTGTAACATTTTTCAAATTCAGCAAGGCAAGCATAATACTAAAAAGGTAAAAAATGTCTTTTTTTCCCCTCACTGTTCCATATCTCATCCATTTAAACTTGCTCACAGTTTAAAACTGTTATTAGATACTGTATTGTTCAGCTGTTTTACCTGAAGCTCAACTTAATGCTAGTTAACCCTGATCTCACCTGGCTTCTTGGATCCAGGTGTTATTTATGGGCGGGGGTACTGGGGTGGTGATCGTGTTGGCGCTGATGTCGCCAATAATGAGCAGCGCCTCCTTGAGTGCATGATACATGCGCAACATTTCGTCTCTACGCTGGGCCTGGTCCTGGGATTCCTCCATGAGGCTGTTCTGGTCCCCAGAGGAGTAGAGATAGGCCAGCAGCTCTGAGTGGATGAAATCCTTTGCCTGAATGGAAGTGAATAGTATTAAAAACACAGTGTGGCAACTTACATCGCTAAAAACAAGCAAAAGTGAAACAACCAGGAAGGTTAATGAATTGGAAAATGTGGTTGAAAGAAGTAAAAGACTATTGTTACGAAAGGACGTGACTATCTAACCACAGGACCAAAAAACTATGTATTGATTAGAGAACAAAATATTAGAAAACCATGGAAAAGGAGCTGCGTGGTGGACAATGGAGCAAGTGTTGGTTGTCTCTGTGTGTGTGTGTGTGTGTGTGTGTGTGTGTGTGTGTGTGTGTGTGTGTGTGTGTGTGTGTGTGTGTGTGTGTGTGTGTGTGTGTGTGTGTGTGTGTGTGTGTGTGTGTGTTGGATGCCATTAAGTGAGATCACCACAATAATAAAACCTAATAAATGGACAGTGGATAAGTCACTGTGAGCATGCACCATAAATCCTGTTAATTAGTGTCTTTAAGTTGATGACCTTGTGTGAACATGAAATATATGACCACTGTTGCTACTAAAATGAACAAGAAAACGAAATGCTACTATGCACACCTCCATGGTGCGATGACATTTAGACCTTATTAAATAACATTTTATTTGATCTCAGCTCAGATCACTGGTTTATCAAGTATCTTGATTACATGTATAAAGAATATAGTAGTGTAGGATGCTACGTTTGCTGAATAATGGCAACATAACTGTCTGCATATCAGCTACTGAAATAATACATTCATATATACATAAAGGTCTACATGGTTTGTACAAAAATGTTTATTTGGTATGCAGGATGGGCATTAGAGCCCGACAGATTAAGGATTTTAAAGGCCAATATCGATACAAATATTTGGTGATTTAAAAATCCGATATATCGGCCGAAAAAAAAAAAAAAAAAATCCAGAAATGCGTAACAAAACAAACAGATTTGCCTAACATTAGTTATTTGTAGTCCTCACTAAAATAATGCAGTTTAAAAATAAACTTGTTTGTTTAATTGTCACAACAGAACAGAGGAACATCAAAATATATTAAAGTTCTGATAAATAAAATGTATAAAAATACAAACTTAAGATATAAAACTTCAGAAAAATCAAAGAGAGTTGCCAACAGGGACATTGTAGAGTCCCCTCTGGTGGACAAACTGGGCAACGCCAACACTCATAACATGGTTAAAGGGTGTATCGTCTGTTTTTATTTAAATATGCATTTATCGGCCATTATAAATGCAGATACCGATAGTTTGGAAAATTCCTAATATCGGCCTGCCGATATATCCGTCAGGCTCTAATGGGCACCATGCAAATTTACAATATGCACTATTTTGGCCTGCAGTGCACTGCTGTTCACATTTACACCGTTAGGTAGAGATCCAACTACTGCCAGCATTTAGCATAGCACACAGCCTTAGGTGTGGGAGAATACACTTACACAGCTAGTCCAGCACTCTGCACTGTACAAAGTGGTGGTCATAGATCAATAGCCTTCTTTTCTGTAAAGTATCCATAAGTGAAACACTACAGTGCACAGTGTTAAGGTAACAGACTCAGATCTCTTTCATTGCGTATCCAGATCTGCAGACACTGTCTGTTAATGGCTTGTGTCTGTTAATGGCTTGTGTATGCTGCTGAGGACGGGTGGGACTCACACTGTTGATCATGAGATGCATGATGGTCTTGGGAACGAGGTCTCTGGTGGTTTTGTTGATGATGCCGATGTACGAATCCACCAGGTTGCGGATGGTTTCCACCTGTCGCTCCAACTGAGGGTCCATAGAGAATGTGTCTGCAGGGGCAGCGTCTTCATTCTCCGTCTGACGACAACAACACACACAACAAAGATGAAGTATTAACATATCATAAATACATCTTCGTAGTTTCTCTCTGTAGAAGTATAAATTATGACAACTGTCCCAAAAGCGCACACAGAGAAATACAGAGGTGCAGGTGTTAATGACAAATGTGATATTAACTAATGTATTTCTAGAAACAAAAAGCCCCACCCAACCACCCACATACCTGGTCCTTCTCCGGATAAACTCCTGCCCTGAGGAAGGATGCTTTCCAGCTGTCCACATCCTCTTGAGAATCACAGGTCAGTTCTACTTGGCGAAGATCCTTGTAAACGTTCCTGTACAGATAAACCAAAAACAAACTGTGAGCGTGTAGGATTAGCCAGTACACAAGGACATGTGTGCACACCAAATAGGTAAGGTACATTCACACATACAGTTTTCACTTAACACGATAAATCTGACCTCTGTTCGGTGTTGAAGATTGCGAAGATGTGCTTTGTGGACATAAAGCCTTTCTCCACGTCTCTGATCTTCAGGTTATCCAGGGGTAGCATATACTTCTTTTCTTTCTCCTAGCATGATGCAGACAGAAGAAATGTGTATTAACAGCAGAACAGAAACCTGGAAAATACAACACAAAGAAGTGAGTAATTGTATATATTTTAGTAATGGAGATGAAAACCGTTCTCCACCAATGAGTAGCCATGACAATGCATTTTCTCTGTGTGGACCACCACCAGGCTGGTGAGATGGAGAAATGCATGATGGGGCAGAAGAGGATGAGAGGAAGAAAAGGAGGAGCATGAGGGAGTTCTGGGGGGGATGGGGTGCCAGCTTTCACTGTTGAGCAGAGACATCTGGAAGCATTTATGTCTGCACTAACACAGAGAGCGGCGCAGGCCCAACCGTTACATCACACTAAGACACACACACACACACACACACACACACACACACACGAGCGAACACAAATTATACAAACGCGTGTCATGGAATTTGGGTGTGTGCAAAAATCTTACACTCCTACAGATATGACTAACTGCCCAGACTAAAAGATACAGGAGGACTCATGTGGACAAGCGCCTACACAAATGCACAATCACACACCCCCCACTCCCCGCCCCCCACCGGCCCCCGTAACCCAGTACGATTTCCTGCAAATTCCAAAGTCAGATCCCGGCTGGAACATTTCAGCCCGCCTGCCACGTCAGTTTGCCTCCACCATCCACCCGCTCACACACTCTCTTTTTCGCAAAAGGCGAGCAACATAAAAATGCACCGCTTCCAGTCGGTGTTTGGACACACTGAGGCCACTGGACTGGAGTTCATCTTTAGCAGTGGTTTGTAATGGTATCTTTAAGGGGTCTTTTTTATTTCACTGGAAGAATGGATTTGACTTGGGCCTTGGAAAGAAGATCAAGCGGTGAGTAAAGCAAGTACGATGCTATTTGCACTTAAAGCCATTTAAATAAAGTCTAAAATCAAATGATCAGTGAAACTAGACCATTACAGTGCACTAACATGTCTGTTTTACTGAAAGTTACTCTCCAAGTCCTTGAATACATTTTAAAAGGTCTATAATATAAATAAACTGTAGAGCAGAGTTGCACATTCTGTAGATATTTAGCCAAAAGGGAATGTTTGAATCGGTTGAAAGCAATGATATAAGAGGTTAGATTTTTCATATTAATCTCTATTTGAAATATTTGTTTAATAAGATAAAACATAGTGGCTTTTCAGCAGTATAGGGCCTGATATATTAGCCATTTCCATGTATGTGGCTTATTTTTTTTTTTATATGTGCAATTGTTTCACTGAGGTAATGTTTGCTCTCTGTGCCCTCTGTCCTACTGTCCTAGGGTAGCGACCTGCAGCCGCAATGACCTCAGGGTTCTTCCTCCTATCAGAGTCCTCCTCACCCCCCCGCCTGCCCAGTGTTCAGACTACCTGTTCATCCGGCTACAGCTGAACAGTAGTCTGCACATTGGTTAGGCTGGGCTGGGACGCACACACCTCCAGACACCGGCGGTGATGACACCCAATCTCCACTTGGGATAGTTTATTCCAACAGTGCCAAATGCATTGTCTTCATCTTTATACATTCCTGTGGTGCTGGTTCATCTTATCTTAGCTATCCATATCCCTAGTGCCCAGTGAAATACAGCACTGGAATAGAAATTCTTCTCACCTCCTCATCTTTGTACCAGGACAGG